>NC_048300.1:42367594-42445074 GCF_013100865.1 Trachemys scripta elegans | reverse complement strand
ACATAGCCCCCTCCTCTATCCCCCCCCCCAGAACATGAAAACCATCTCCCAGACTGACCAGGGTGCCTAGTGACTGCAATGTGTGTGTGACCTTCTGCTGAATCTGCCCCCATGTCTGTACCCTGGTAAAGGTGACTGTCCTCTCCAATTTTAACCCCCCTTCCCCCCCCTTCAAACACACTCTCCTCTAAAAGAACATGACGGAAACAGTAATTAACAGAAACATATTTTTTATTAACAACTACACAGTTAGGGGATGAAACTGGGACGGGGGCTTGGGTGAGGTGCTTTAGGAGTGAAGGAAAGGACTTATCAAATCTTTGGGAATGAGAGCCTTCTGCTACTTGAGCAGTCTGCAGAGGTGGAGTGACTGTTTTCAAGGCCCCTGCCGCCCCTTCTTCTTGGGACTTTGGGTGAGGGGGGGATGGGACTTTGTGGCGGGGGAGGGCGGTTAGTGATAGAATGCAGGGGGGCTCTGTCCTGCCTTCGGTCCTGCAGAACATCTACAAGACGCCGGAGCGTGTCAGTTTGCTCCCTCATTAGTCCAAGCAGCGTTTGAATTGCCTGCTGTTCTTCCTGCTGCCACCTGTCCTCCCGTTTGCTGTGTGATCGCTGGTATTGTGACATGTTCTCCCTCCACTGGGTCTGCTGTGCCGCCTCGGCTCGGGAGCAGCCCATAAGTTCTGAGAACATCTCGTCCCATGTCCTTCTCTTTCGTCGCCTGATCTGCGCCAGCCTCTGGGAGGGGCATGCCGGTGTAGCTCGGGAAACACTCGCAGCTGTGGGATGGGGAAAAAGGGAGTGAATTCCTCACAAAGATACAGTTTTGCGAACAATGAATATAGTCTTTCTCTGTGAACAAGACCATGCACATTACCTATCACATGAGCACTCAGTACAAGGTCGAATTTTCGGCCTTCCCATTGAGTGCCTGGGGTCTTGCTGTACAGATCACACAAGGGGGACCGGACAACGGAATTCGGCTAGCAGGCGGACATGGTAAGCCGTAGACTTTTGGCTGCTTAAAGCTTAATTTATAGCAGTGCCCTCCTTTCATGTTCCAAGCAATGCTCCTAGCGTTGGCCAGTTCCTGCTGCCAGCAATCCGGCCAGCATGAACTCTGCCCCTGTCCCACCCCCCTCGCGGCTGTCCCCAGGAAAGATCCCTGCATGCTGCCCCTGTCCTGCCTCCACCGCGTGGCTGTAAACCGCCAGTTACAGTTACGTAAAGGAACAGGCAATCAGTCCCAATACTAACATTCCCCTAATTCAAAGCAGGTCACCATGAGTGATACCACTCTGATGAGGATTTCGGAGACAGAGCGCATGCTGCGTGAATGCCAGCAAACACCGGGGCCGTATGCCGCCATGCTTTGCAAGGCAATGATCCCGGAGTACTTGCTGCTAGCCTGGCGCGGAAAAGTTTCCTACCATGGAGGACGCAATAAGGCCGCTCTCCCCAGGAACCTCATGCAAAGGCTTTCACAATACCTCCAGGAGAGCTTTGTGGAGATGTCCCAGGAGGATTTCTGCTCTATCCCCGGAATATTGACAGAATTTTCCAGTAGCTGCACTGGCAAGGACTAAAAGCTAAAGCCCCTAAGGCAAACTAATCATGAAAAACCCATTGTTAAGATACCATTCATATTCTGTTCAAAATAAATGTTTAAAACAGTTACCTACTGATCCTTCCCCTGATTCATGGTCCGGGTTACGGCCTTGGGAGGGTTGATAGGGGATCTCCGTGAGGGTGATGAAGAAATCCTGGCTGTCGGGAAAATCAGCGTTGAAAGCGCTGTCGACTGCCTCGACCTCCTCATCTCCTTCCTTATCTTCCCTGTCCGCGAACAGGTCCGAGGAAGCGGCCGTTGACAATACCCCATCATCAGAGTCCACGGACAGTGGTGGGGTAGTGGTGGCGGCCGCACCTAGAATGGAATGCAGTGCCTCGTAGAAACGGCATGTCTGGGGCTGGGATCCGGAGCGTCCGTTTGACTCTTTGGTCTTCTGGTACCCTTGTCTCAGCTCCTTGATTTTCACGCGGCACTGCGTTGCATCCCGGCTGTATCTTTTCTCTGTCATGGCTTTTGAGATCTTCTCGTAGATCTTCGCATTCTGTTTTTTCGATCGCAGCTCCGAAAGCACGGACTCATCGCCCCACACAGCGATCAGATCCAAGACTTCCCTCTCAGTCCATGCTGGGGTCCTCTTTCTATTCTGCGATTGCATGGTCACCTCTGCTGGAGAGCTCTGCATCGTTGCCAGTGCTGCTGAGCTCATGATGTCCAAACAGGAAATGAGATTCAAACTGGCCAGACAGGAAAAGGAATTCAAATTTTCCCGGGGCTTTTCCTGTGTGGCTGATCAGAGCATCTGAGCTCGGACTGCTGTACAGAGTGTCAACAGAGTGGTGCACTGTGGGATAGCTCCCAGAGCTATTCGCATCAAATTCCATCCACACCTACCCTAATTCGACATGGCCATGTCGAATTTAGCGCTTGTGTGGACGGGTGCAGGGTTAATTCGAGTTAACGCTGCTAAATTCGACATAACCTCCTAGTGTAGACCAGGCATTAGAAACTTCATGGTTTCAGAGCACCAGATTTGGTTTCATCTGTTTGTTTTAGTGAGAACTGGTGGGGTGGGTGGGTGTGATTGAGAGAGACTGAGATTGATGGAAAGTTAGATCCAAAATGCTAGATCCTAGTCAGCTACATATTAAGTCGCTACTAGCCAGAGGTCACTATCAACTAAAGCAAGGGACATGAGGGCCAATACCAGTGATGACCAGGGCAATAGCATGGTGAGAATTATAGGGACTCTTCTATCTGCTAAAAAGTGGGGCATAATGCTGTTATGAATGCTGGAAGTGGGGGGAACAGAGGGTTAAGAGTTGAATTCTTCTGTGTCTCCTGGCTTCTAGCAAGAAAGGGTCTTCACTCTTCAGCCTCTGTCTTGAGTCCCCTCGCCTCACATTGAATAAAAATGTACATTTTGTTTTGTTGCTGAAAGGGAAATCTGTACCAAGATAAATACTAGAGCTGACTGCAGATTTCAGAAGACAGCACTGCATCAGTTAATATTTGGAAGGTTTTTAAATTTATTTTCTGAAGAATTTAAAATTACATTTGAGCTATTCCTTCAGTTACTGGTAAAAAATGTTCTATTTGTCATGAGTGAGTGTTGAATGTTTGACTAAAAAAAAATTCCTCATGAGTAGTGGGCCCTGATGAGGCATTTATAAACGTACCATGATCCTGATGGGAAGAGCAGTAGAACAGAAAATTATGGGTATGTTTGGGAGAAGTGTGTGTGTGTGTGTGTGTGTACACATGTAAGAGGAAGGGGGAGGGATGGAGGAGGCAGTTGGGTGGGTCCGGAGGAGAACAGGTGTTGCATGGGATGGGAAAGCTGGTCTGAAGAGGAAAGTAATGCCACAGCAGTTATTCTAAGAAGGGGGAGGGATCAGTTTTGACCTTGCCCCTGACAGCTCACAGAACAGCTGAAAACCAGGGGATACACCTACCTTCAAACAGTTGCATATTATTACATAAGTGACTGAAAATTGAGATGTGATCTAACTGGGCTACTTTATTCTTGCTGTTAATATACCACATTGCTACATTTAAACTGAAGTGCATCTTTCATGACAACTACTCCTGCCTTCTTTAAAGCTTTATTGGGGAAAGAGGGGAGGTTTTCAAATCTCTTTACTAGAATTTATTACATTCAGGATAGCTGTTAGTTCCCCAAAAGTATATGGGGTTTCAAATATAAAAGCTTTCTGCTTATGTAAGATTTGGCATAAGCACATCTCTACTGTATTTGGAATTAGAAAACTCAGAAAGGTTGGATCAAAAATTAGGTTGCTTATGTGTGAGGAACACAGTGGTGGGGAATTGCTTTTATGAATGTACAAAACCAAAGCTGAGTCCACAGGCAAACCACAAATAAAATGGACTTAATACGTCCTTGTCAGAACATCCTTACCAAAATGTCTCCATGTCCACATTTTCATGAGGACTTAAGGGAAAGGTCACTGGAGAGAATGAAGAGAGAGGGCAAAGTTGAGGTTGTTTTTGTAACTTAAACTGGGTATTTCTGTACACTCAACTTTTTTTGTTACTGTAGCTTTCAACTTACAGCTTTTCAAGTGTGTTGTTTGAGACTGCATTATTCTCAAGGGGTTTTCCCTTTAATAATGGGATAGTTGAGCTTGAGTTAAGGTTGTCAATATCTAAACTTTGTGCTTTGGATCACTTATGTAATTTGAAAAACTAAAAAGGTTCCAGGTTTCTATAGTATAAAGGAATGAACCAATTATGAGGCACCTTAAAATAATAAAAATATGGAATATGGTGTTACTGCTGGGGGGAAATGCCCTTTTTGCTTTCTATGATGTGTACAAGCTGCCTTGAAGATTGTTGTTCAAAGATTTTTTTTTTTTCTGCCTGTTTTATACTTTAGGGTTTGACTGACCTAAAACATCTTGATGACAGAAGAACTAGATATCACAAAAATCAAGAGTGAAAGCTGAGCAATTGAAATAGAGAAGGAATTTTTAGTCAATTCCAGCTTTTTATAAATGCTGATTAAAGGATGGCTTTGTCAAAGATTCACCACCACGCTCTCAGTTAATATATGAGGGTCTACAATAAAGATGCACAGAGACATCCAGCAGGTCCCCCAACAAAAGGTGGGAGGATCAGATTTGATGTTGATTATATTGAAGGTAAAAAATAAGGGAAAATAACTTTAAGAAGAAGAAAAAATTCTAAGATGTCATCTTTTCACATCATATGGTCACAGGCCCAATTTAAAAAAAAAAAAATCCTTTGCAAGCCACCTTTACAAAATTGAATCTTATTTAAGTGCAGTATCCATCGCTACTGAACTCTGAAGAACCATTGTGAGTGTGCGGAGGGGAAGGGTGGACTTCAGTGCTGATGAAAACTAGTTCAAACATAATCTGTTGTAGGACTGGACGCTTAATTTCAGCACCATTTGTAATGAGGTTTTGCACTGATTTAAAAAGATTGCGCGTATATATCTGCTAAAGTATCCCTCATTAATGACCAGGGATGAAAACTTGTCTCCACTGAAGTCAGAGGGAGTTTTGTCACTAGAAGCCAGAATTTCACCTCAGGTATCAATCTAATTATCTCAAAATTCTTGTCTACTATAACGAATTATTCTCTTTTTTGTCTTGGAAATATTTTGAAAATAATTATATTTGGCAATTTTCTAAAATTGATTAATCCAAAAAGTCTAATTTCTCCATATTAAGATTCATATGTAGCGGGGGAGAAAAGGACAGTTTTGCAAAACAGCTCAGGAAAACTGGATCTTTCCTCTATTAGCAAAATGTTTCTGCTAGATTAGACCAGTGGTCTCCAAACTTTTTTGACGGCGCACCCCATCAGTAAAAAGTTTTTGAGCATGCACCCCCTGCTCCCGGCAAAAAAAAAAAGGTCCTTTTGTCGAAGAAAAAAAACAAAAACAACAAAAAAAGCCAACTGCTCGGATTCCCGGTTCTTAAATACCTCCAGTTATGGGGATTCCCCAACTTCCTTTGGAAGCATATTCCAGAGCTTAATTACTCTTATACAATAGTTAGTTTTTTCTGCTATTTAACCTAAATCTCCTTTGCTGTAGATTAAGCCCATTACTTCTTGGCCTATTTTCACTGGACATGGAGAACAATAGATCATTGTCCTCGTTATAACAGCCTTTAACATATTCGAAGACTGTCATCAGATCCCACCCTCAGTCTTCTTTTCTGAAGACAAAACATGCCCAGTTTTTTTAATCTTTCTTCATAGGTCAGGTTTTCTAAACCCTTTATTATTTTTCTTGCTCTCCTCTGTTCTCTTTCCAGTCTTTCTTAGGGCTTGTCTACACTTACATTTTATAGCACTCTAACTTGCTGGCTCAGGGGTGTGAAAAATCACCCCCCCGAGCACAGCAAGTGTGAGTGCTTTAAAGTGCTAGTGTAAACAGGCTCCGAGCGCTGGGAGCTAATCCCCTCGTGGAGGTGGATTACCAGGAGCATTGGGAGAGCTCTCCCCCAGCGCTCGCATGCGACCACATTTGCACTTCAAAGTGCTGCCGCGGGAGCATTCTCACAGCAGCGCTTTGAAGTTTCCAGTGTAGCCATGCCCTTAAAGTGTGGCGCTCAGACCTGTACACAGTACTGCAGCTGAGGCCTTACCAGTGCCAATATAGTACTTTGCACTTGTCTTTATTGAATTTCATCTGGTTGAATTCAGATCAATTCTCCAATTTGTTAAGGTCTTTGGAATTTTAATCATGTCCTCCAAATTGGTTGCAGCTCCTTCCAGTTTGATGTCATCTGCATATTCTGTAAAAATACTCTCCACTCCATTATACAAGGCATTAATGAAAATATTGAATAGTACCAGACTTGAGACTGATCCCTGGGTGATCCCAATAGATATGTCTTCAGAGTATAACAGCAAACCATTGGTAATTACACTTGGAGTATGGTCTTTCAACCAGTTGCGCACCCACCTTACAGTAATTTCATCTAGACCACATTTGCTTATGAGAATGTCATGTGGGACTGTCAGTATCCTTACTAAAATCAAGATATAGCTATTGCTTCCCCCAATCCACTAAGCCAGTAACCCTTTCAAAGAAGGTACACCTCTACCTCGATATAAAGCTGTCCTCGGGAGCCAAAAAATCTTACTGCATTATAGGTAAAACCAGGTTATATTGAACTTGCTTTGATCCACCAGAGTGTGCAGCCCTCCCGAGCACAGCATTATGTCTGAATTCGTGTTATATCGGGTCGCGTTATATCAAGGTAGCAGTGTAATTAGATTGGTTTGGCATAATTTGTTCTTGACAAATCCATGCTGGCTATTCCTTATAACCATGTTTATCTTCTGGATGCTTACAAATTGTTTAATAATTTGGTCCAGATTGTAATTCCCCAGTTCCCCTTTATTCCCATTTTTAAAGACCGGTACTATGTTTGTCCTTTTCCTCTGGGACCATACCCATTCTCCATAAGTTCTCCAAGATAATGGCTAACAATTCTGAGATTGCTTCAGCTAGCTCCTTAAGTACCCTAGGATTAATTTCATCATGCCTTGCTGACCTGATTACACCTAATTTATCTAAATATTCTTTAACCTGTTCTTTCTCTATTTTGGCTTGCTTTCCTTCTCCCTTGTTAATATTAATTGTGTTAATTATCTGGTCACCATTCACTATTTTAGTGAAGATTGGAATAAAATAGACACAAAATACTTTAGGGGCATGAGAAAGTTGAAGTGTAGGTCCTCTACTCAGCTGGGCAGGAGAGCTAATTGATGATATCAAGAAGCCTGAGATGTTGCCTTTTATGTACCTTGCTCAGTGTAACTCATTCTGTGCCTTAGCCTTTTAAATTTTGTCCTTGTATTCTTGTGATGTTCATTTGTATGCCTCCTTAGCAATTTGTTCATGTTTCTACTTTTTGTAGGATTCCTTTTATATTTCCAGGTCAGTAAAGAGCTTCGGATGGGGCCATATTGACCTGTTGCTCTTCTTCCTACCTTTCCTTTGCATCAGGATAGTTTGCAGCTCTGCCTTTAATACTGTCTCCTTGACAAACTGCCAGCTCTCCTGAACTCCTCTTTTCCCTTATATTTTCTCCCAGAGAACCTTACCTACCAGTTTTTTGAGTTTAAAATCTGAAGTCCATTGTCCTTATACTGCTGCTCTCACTCCTTCCTTTCCTTAGAATCATGAAATCTGTCCTTTCATGATTACTTTCACCCAGATTGTCTTCCACCTTCAGATTTGCTACCACTTCCTCGCTGTTGGTCGGAATGAAGTCTGAAATGGCAGTCTCCCATGTTACTTCCTCAATTTCTGAAACAAAAAGTTGTCCCCAATACATTCCAAGAACTTATGGGAAATTTTGTGTTTTGCCATGTTACTTTTCCAGCAGATATCTGGGTAGTTAAACTTCCCCATTACTACCAGGTCTTGAGGTTTAGATATTCTAGAAATGCATCATCCACCTCCTTATCCTGATTTGGTGGTCTGTAGTAGACCCCTACCATAACATCGTCCCTATTTTTTTTTACCCCTTTTATCTTTACCTAGAGACTTTCAACTGGTCTGCCTCTCACCTCCTTCTGAATCTCAGAACAAGTGTATATGTTGTTGATGTAGAATGCAACAGCATCTCTTTTTATCCTGCCTGTCCTTCCTGAGCAAGGTATACCACTCTATACCTATATTCCAGACATGAGACTTATCTCACCAAAGCTCTGTGATGCCAATTAAGTCATAATTTAGTTTATGTACTTGCATTTATGTATAGACATAGAATCATAGAAATTTAGCACAGGAAGGGACCTTGATAGGTCATCTAGTCCAGTCCCCTGCACTGAGGCAGGACTATGTCTAAGATGTTGAGCAGAGTTCTCCATGGATTTCCCTCTTGTTGCTCCTATGACTCTATTGTAATTTTCCACATCCTTCCCCTCCCAACATCTAGCCCTCTTTAAGGTAATCTATTTTATACTTACCTGAGAGGTTTTGTCACCTACCCCCTTTGAACCTAGTTTAAAGCCTTCCTCACTAGGTTGGCGAGTCGGTGTAGGAAGATGCTCTTCCCTTTCTTGGTCAGGTGAACCCAATCTCTTCCCAGTAGATCACCTTCTTGGAACATCATCCTGTGGTTGAGGAAGCCAAAGCTTTCCCATTGACACTATCTGCACAGCCATGCATTCATCTGCAGGATGCACATGTCTCTGCCTTAACCCTGACCCTCCCCTGGGAGGACGGATGAGGACACAACCTGGACCTCTGATTCCTTCACTCTTGCTCTCAGAGCCCTGAAATCACTGCTGATCTGCCCAGAGTCATACCTGGCAGTATGACTAGTGCCCACATGGCTATGGATGAGCAGCATTGTGTAGCTGTCAGGGGGATGGATGAACCTCTGCAGCCTTTCTGTAATGTCTTGAACACGGGCTCCAGGTAGACAGCACACCTCCCAGGACATCATATCAGATTGGCAGATGGATGCCTCTATCCCCCCTCAGAAGGGGTCTCCAACCACCAGCACACTGCACTGCCTCCTCTTGGGTATGGTGGCTGTGAGCCTCCCAGCCTTGGGGGTATATGGCTCCTCCTCAGCCATTGAGGTCTGCCAGTATGCCAGTACAGCATACCAGTTCTTCACCTTGATGGATGGGGCACCTGGGTGGGGGGTGGAGCACTGTCTACTGCTCAAGATGGCCAGCAGCCAGTCTCCTCCCTATAGAGCAGCCGATTCCCCTTCCTCCTCTAGTGCTGCTATAGTTATCACTATTTAGCTAATATCCTCTGTGCCTGATGTTTCCATGTATATCCTGTCGATGAAGTCCTCATACTCCTGGAGGCTATGCAGACAAGCCGCCTTCTCTTGCAGCTCTCTTACCTGCTTCTGTTGGTGGAGTCCCTCAGGAAACCTCTCTCACATGGGGTGATTTCCCCCTGCCTGGCTTTCTTCAGCGGGGACATGCAGGTCACATTCACAGGAAGTCAAGACCAGGGCATGGATGAAGCCTCCAGGGTCAGCCTGCCTGTTTGGAAGGGAGGGGGCTCACAGGTGCAGGCAGAAAAAGAGCTAGCAGTGTTGTTAGTGACATGCTGTCTTCCTCCCATTGCAGAGTTATCCTTGTAGAGTACCTGTGAGTTAAAGATTCATGTGGTATTTTTTCCTATCTTCCTGTACTACTGTGAGCTGTCTCTGTTGCTACTCCTCCTTTGCGAAAGAAAAGGTTCTTTTTGCTTTGTGAAAAGAGAGTATAGGAGCATTTCTTTACTTTGTTTCTATAGTATTGTTTTGGTTTTTTTTTAATTTTCCAAGCATTTGTGACCTTGACTTGTATTTTCCAGTGTTTATCATTTTGCTCCTGCATTTTACTTAAAAGGTTAATTATATACTTGGACTGTGGGGGCGGTTATTGTTTATATTGGCTTTCAGAAGCAACTTTTAACTTGGAAAGGTCTATTTATGGCATGTTTCATTGGCAACCCAAGTATCCTTATGAAATGTGCTATGATTTCAGTCAAACTGGAGTTTTACAGTTCACTTCTTAATGGAGAGAATGCATTCAGATGGTGTAGAGAGTTCCCTCTCTCAAACTTAAATGGTGCAAAGGAAGAAGCAATTCACTTAGGCCATGATTCAGCAAAACATTTATGCATGTACCTTTGCATGAAGTACATGGATTTATGCATGTGCTTGAAATTAAGCATGTACTTAAGTACTTCCCTAAATAGGGATGGACTTAATCACATGATTAAGTGACTTCTGAATCCAACCCTTTAGAGTGTCAGACACCCAGTCTCTAGGGTTATTTTTGTTTTCCTAGGTCTTTTAGGCTTTGTCTTCACTGCTAAAAGTGCATCTTTTACATTATGGTAATTTAGGATTGGTCTAAACTGAAAAATTTTACCAGCTTAGCTATGTTGGCTCGAAGTATTTGGGAGGGGGAGGAGAATCACCTCTCCTAGTCGACATAGCTCTGCCAGCAATACCTTGATGTAGATCCAAGTAAAGTGACTGAATAGTGCTTTTGTTAGGATAGCTAATGTTGTTCAGGGTGGTGCTGTAGCTATGTTGGTCTTCCTCGTGCTTAGAGTTTCTCTAACCACATCGAATAAAACTTTCAGAATGTTGTGAAACAGCCTATGCTCTCTTCCTACCCTATCAACTTCTCCACACTCAAAAATTCTGTAGCATGAATACTGTCACCATTTGACTATCACAAAGTGCATGGGGACAGAGAGCTGGGCTGGGGAGGAGGGCCATCTATAAACCACAAAGCATCCTTTACTTGTCCTCAGTTCCCTGCAAACCCACATAAGTATACCTCCCTAACTTAATGCTCTCTCCTCCAAAAAACCCTTTATGTTAAAAAGGTAGGAAATTTGCTGACAAAACTTCAATGCGGAGTTAAGGTTTCTTTGTGGTGCCTCATGCCCTTCCAGAATGTGTGGGGTTCAGTTGTACACAAACCTCTAAAACCCAGGAAAGTACGTGGGGTATTCCCTCCCACCCTTTTGCAACTATAATTCTAATCTCTTTTAGCGATGCTCCAAAATACCCATCTCACTCTCTCTACAGCACGCACGCACTCTACAGCACCCATTAATACCGTAGGACAAAGTAGAACACCTTCTCTTTGCTAAGGCAAAACTTAAGTTTGTCAGGCATAGCAAACAAGAACTATCTATTCTTGGTCAAACTCTAATCCACCTTCACATAAACCACCCCAGACTTGCTAAATGTTACAACTCCATCACCAGACTGCTGCTAATTCCATGACAGGAAGACCCCTGTGCAATACTATTGACACAACCTACAAAACTCAGTGCTAAAATTAGGCTTACTTGATCCCTCAAGGTACATGGTTGTCTCATATCACTGTTCTGGCAACCTGCTCTAACTGATCCCTCCACTGTTCTGATACACCAAACACAGTGAATGCAGCTGGAGTGCATACAGATTACTGCTGTAATTCAAATGTGACAAACAATACACGTGATGACATATTCTTTGTTCCTGCCTATTATGTCATAAGCCATTATTGAACCATTTCTAGTGGCTAATGTGAGTTCCAGGGGGCAGAGTTAAGGTTGCATCGCCCTGTTATACAGGGAATGCTGTCTTTCAAGTTTTTGATTCCAATCTCCACGTCTGGAAGGGAGGATTGTACTTGCTTTACTGGACTCATATATTGTGTCTTGGACAAACTAATGTAGGAAGTAAGGAAAATTACACATTTTCCTCCTATGAACAGTAGCCGAAAGCATCATCTGCTTAAGCAGATACTCTCCTTGCACAGAGCTGCATTGACGATCTCCTGGTACCATATGGCAAACTTTGAAAATCTTCTGTTTAGAAACAATCTGTACATTGATCAGATTCTCTATATTATCTTACTACTTAAGTTATTTCCATAAAACATCTGCCCTGTTGCACTTGAGACTTTCCTAATGCCACACAGCAAGTCAGTGACAGGGCTGGAGCTAGAACCAAGTCTCCTTAATCCCAGTCATGCGGCCTATCAGCTGCGCTACATGGCTATAGGACTGATGTCCCACACTGAATCTCTATCTCTTATGTCCCTCAAGAAATCTGAGAGTTTTTGAATGAAGCTGTACATCAAGAATTTAACAAGTACACCAAGTATTTGAGGTTCAAGATAGTGGTATAACTGTGCCTACGTTGCGGGGCTGCTTTAATTATGATGGCATAATTAAAGCTGCAAAAAGTATAGACAAGGCCTTAAATACAGTTAAGCCCACTGTCTAAAGTGACTCCTGAAATTCCATTTGGTGACTACCATGGTGTCCTCTCATAGCAAACCCAGGATAAATGTGCCCACCCCTCTGCCAAATGGGAATTTATTGTGCATAAAGGCCTTGTCATGGAGCAGGTAGCATGCTGACATGGCAGAACTAGCTTCACAAGAGCATCTTTCTTACAGTGATTGCAGTTTAAAAAAAATTCTAACAATAGGGAAAGTTTTTTTTTTTTTTTTTTAATGATATTTTTCACTGTGTGTATAGGAAATATATAAAGGAAAATATTCCCACTGATTTTAGTGGCATCACGGTATAAGGTTGATGGCAACACTGAAGAATTCAGTGTGATATGGGGAAGAATTTCTCTTAAGAGAACATGTGTGAGAGGTATATTAGATCTCTAGAGACCATTAGATAATGGTCATTTCAAACTCTGTCAAGTGTTTGGTGGTTCTTCAAGTGGTTGCTCATATCAATTCCAATTAGGTGTGTGCACGCACTGCGTGCATGGCCATCAGAAAGTCTTTCCCTTAGCAGCATCCGTTGGGTCAGCTGTGGAGCCCCCTGGAGTGGCACCTGCATGTTGTTCAATATATGACCCTGCCAACCCAGCGCCCCCTCGGTTCCTTCTTACTGTCTGTGACGGTCGCTGGAACTGTGGCGTCTTGCTCTGTAAGTTCTCCACGTTTCCCTAGCTTTGGTAGGTGGTGGTGGTTTGTTTTTGTTGGTAGTTCTTTGTTTTTGTTGTAGTTATTGGCAGTTGGGTTGGAAGTTACCCTCCACCTCAACTATTTTTCTTTGGGGCTTCGTGCCCAAGTCCCCGGGCTTCAAGCCCTGCGAGTCCTGCTCCAACCCTGTGCCATCGGGCGATTTCGCCCCCCCCACCCATGACTCTTGTGTGAAGTGTCTGGGGGAGGCTCATCAAGCCGAGAAGTGCAGGATCTGCAAGGGATTTCGTCCTCGGACTAAAAAGGAGCGGGTCTTTTGCCTGAAGCAGCTCCTTATGGAGGTGGCCCTTAGTCCCCAGTCTCCTTCAGCGTGGCAGGACCTGGCACTGAATTCTTCGGTGTGCAGCGCCCCAGCAGCAGTAGTAGAGGCGGCACTGCAGTTGGACTGTAGCCGAGACCTGCAGCACTGAAGCAGCACCGAAGCCGGAGAAGGGTGGCTCTCCTCCTTCACAGGGACCCACTCCCTTAGAGTCAGCCACTCTGGTGTGTCCCAGAAAGGAGTGCCCGGGAGTGACGGTTGTGGACGCGGCACTGTCGACTTCAGTCCTGCTGGGGGAACCATTGAGTCTGGTGCTGTTGGATTCCCACAATGCTGCGGGTTGGGAAGTCCAGCTGCCTTCCACCCCGGACACCTTTGCGGCTGCGAAGGACCTCATCGCCATGACGGCATCGAGATCCCCTCTGCTCCATGCCAAGCCTCTGATGCCCTAGCAAATGGCACCGTTTCGAGGCAAGCCGGCGTTGATCTGACCATCAGTACCGTCTGCTCTAGTGGTCGAGCCCCAGCGCCACTCCTGTTCCCAGCGTGGGTCGTACTCACGACCTGCTGTGATTGGTGTCGACACTCTGGATCATGGTGCCGCTCCAGTTGCCATTGCGGAGCAGGTCCCGGACCTGGCACCAATCCCAGGGCTGTTCATCTCAGCGCGGCTCCAGGTCCCGGCACCACTCCCCAGTCTCGCAGCACTGCTCTGCTTCTCAATGCCCCCTCACTGGCACAGATCCGCTCAGCGCCGCCCTGGCCCTCGCAGTCCAGATCTTGTTCCTCGGGTTCGGAGACGGAATTGAGGTTTTCGGACTAGGACCGCCGCCAGTTAGACTGTGGCTGCCCTGATGCGGGGGCAGGACCTTGGCAGGCGCACGGGCAGGGGCCCACCCAGTGGCCATTCTGGAACCTGTGGGTGTACCACCAGGCCCAGGATGCACAGTCTGGTGCTTCCCGCTCGGCCACCTCTGAACCACGGGTGCTGGAAGCCTCCACCAGTCAGCTTGCTCCTGGGGGTGTGGAGGAGATGTCATGCCCCCTTCCATCCCCGACCCTGGTTCCTGAGCCTGGGCCTGCGGTCAGCAACGCAGGGCATTGGGCCCCCATGGCACAGAAGGGTCAGGACAACCCTGTCCTCGCCTGACGAGGCTGTGGCGGGCACCTCCGTCTCCGGGCCACCCCCCCATAGATATCAAGACCATCCAGACCAATGCCAAAACCATTTGGCAAACCCAGGTTTCCATTCTCTCTACGGCCAAGGGAGTTGAACGTAAATACTTGGTCCCCTCGAAGAGGTACGACTATTTGTTCACGCACCTGTAGCCCTGCTTGCTAGCGGTTGTGGCCGTGAATGAGGAGAGGCACGGGCAGCCGGCCCCAGCGCCCAAGCCGAAGGACGCCACGGGGCTGGATTTGTTTGGCCGTAAGGTGTACTCCACGGGTGGGCTCCAGCTCCGGATTGCCAATCAGCAGGCACTCCTGAGCCACTACAACTTTAACTCCTGGAGCTCCAGGCTGAAGTTCAAGGAGCTTGTGCCTCCTGAGTCTAGGGAGGAGTTTAGGGTCCTTGTTGACGAGAGCAAGATGGTGGCACAGACCTCTTTACAGGTCTCACTGAATGCTGCAGACTCGGCCACGCATACATTGTCCTCGGGGATTGCCATGAGGTGCACCTCCTGGCTGCAAGCCTCTGGTCTGCCCCTGAGGTTCAGCAGACGCTGCAGGACCTGCCCTTTGATGGGGAGGGCCTGTTGGCAGAGCAGACTAACTTTAGGCTGCATAGCCTTAAGGATTCGAGGGCGACCATGAAGTCCCTGGGTATGCACAACCCAGCAGCAGCACTTCAAGTCCCAACAGCCGCAGCAGCGCTCCTACCCTCCTTGGCCAAGACAGGACTTTTACAGGCGGGGGGGTGGAATGGCAGGAGGAAGCACTCCAACCCCCTGTCTGGGCAAGGCCAGGGCCTGACCAAACGATCGTCGGGTTCCAAGCAGGCCTTTTGAAGGGACGCCCGAGGACGGCGTACCAGACTTACCCCCGGATCCTTCCCCATCCTTTTTGAATCGTTTATTCCACTTCCACCGTGCGTGGTCCCAAATAACCTGGGACTGCTGGGTCCTTCGCACAGCGGAAGTGGGATACTCTCTCCAATTTTGTTCCTTCCTGCCCACCCACCCCCCTTCCCCGTCCCTCTTCGGGGACCCCTCTCATGAGCAACTCCTTATTCAGGAGGTTCAGGTGCTCCTCGCCCTGGGGTGGTAGAGGAGGTTTCATGGGAACTAAGGGGCAAGGGATTTTACTACCAATATTTCCTAATCCCCAAGGCCAGACGGGACCTCCGGCCTATTCTGGAACTGCGCGGACTCAACAAATTCATGGTCAAGTTGATGTTCCACATGGTCTCCCTGGGTACTACTATCCCTTCCGTGGATCCTGAAGACTGGTATGCCGCCCTCGACATGAAGGATGCATACTTCCACCTAGCGCTTCATCCGGCGCACAGGCGCTTCCTGCACTTTGTGGTCAACTGCAAACATTGCCAGTTTACGCCCCTTCCATTCGGCTTTTCCACAACCCCCTGGGTGTTCACCAAGTGTATGTCGGTCATGGCCGCCTTCCTCCGTTGATGGCGGGTGCAAGTGTATCCCTACCTCGACGACTTGTTGCTTCGGGGCTGCACCAGAGAGCATGTGCAGTCCCACTTCCACCTGGTCAGGTATACACGTTCCAACAGCTGGGTCTCCTCAACGTAGTGAAGTCAACCCTAGAACCGACCCAGAGGATAGAGTTCATTGGGGCAGTCCTTTACTCGGTTCAGACGCGGGCCTTCCTACTGGACTTACGTTTCCAAGCTATCACGGGTATCATTCGAGGCCTTCAGCGCTTCCTGACCTCAACAGCAAGGGGATGCCTGAGTCTTCTCGGCCACATGGCTTCGTGCATGTACTTGACCCGACACGCCAGGCTCCGGCTCCGGCCGTTACAAGCATGGCTCGCCTTGGTCTATCGCCCGGGGCACGACAACCTGAATTCGGTGGTCACTGTCCTGGAGCAGGTCCTTGCCTCTCTCCGCTGGTGGCTCGACCCTTCGAGTGGTGTGCGAGGGAGTCCCCTTTCACAGCCCCCAACCTTCCTTGTCCCTGGTCACAGATGCGCCAGTTACGGGGTGGGGCGCTCATCTGGGGAACCTTCAGACTCTGGGCCTGTGGTCTCAGTCCGAGCGATCTCTCCATATCAATGTCAGGGAGCTGATGGCGGTGCGCCTTGTTTGTCAAGCCTTCCAAGCGCACCTGCGCGGTCATTGTGTGGCGGTTCTCATGGACAACACCACGGCCATGTTGCTCCCCTCTCTGCCAGGAAGCCATTTGGCTGTGGGAATTCTGCATAGCCCGCTCCATTCACTTGATTGTGTCCTTTCTTCCCGGATCCAGAACACGCTGGTGGACCGCCTCAGCAGGTCCTTCCACTCGCACGAGTGGTCTCTCCGACCAGATGTCATCCACACCATCTTTCAAAGGTGGGGGTTTCCCCAGGTTGATCTGTTTGCCACTCGCAGCAACAGGAAATGCCCAGTGTTCAGCTCTTTCCAAAGTTGCAACCTGGGCTCCCTCACTGATGCATTCCTGCTTCCCTGGACGGGTCGCCTGCTCTGTGCCTTTCCTCCGTTCCCCCTCTATGCACAAGGTCCTGCTCAAGATCAGCAGGGAGGGGGCAAAGGTGATTCTGATTGCTCCAGCATGGCCTTGCCAGCACTGGTACACCACGCTGTTAGAGCTGTCGGTGGATGTTCCAGTCCCATTGCCTCTCCTTCCCAACCTGCTCACTCAGGACCACGGTTGCCTCCATCATCCCGACCTGCAGTCCCTCAACCTCACAGCTTGGAAGCTGCATGGCTGAACCCCATGGAGCTTATGTGTTCAGACCCAGTAAGGCAGGTCCTGTTGGGCACCAGGAAGTCCTCTACTCGAGCCACATATCTGGCGAAGTGGAAACGGTTTTAGTGTTAGTGTGACTAGCACCGCACACTCCCCCTCCAGGTTCCGATGCCCCTCATTTTGGAGTACCTCTTGCAAGATCTGGCAGCATTCTCTGTGAGGGTCCACGTCACTGCTGTCTTGGCCTTCCACCTGGGTGCGTCTGGCTGCTCTGTTTTCGCCAGCCTGATGGTTGGTTGCTTTCTCAGACTTGGACTATCTCTATCCTCTGATCCGGCAGCCTATCCCTGCATGGGATCTTAACCTGGTCCTTTTGCAACTCATGGGGTCCCTGTTGGAACCATTGGCCACGTGCTCCGTCCTGTATCTTTCCTGGAAGACAGCTTTCCTGGTCGCCATTACGTCAGCGAGATGCATCTCCGAGCTGAAGGCCCTCACCTCGGAACTGCCTTCCACAGCCTTTCACAAGGATAAGGTACAACTCAGAACTTTCTCCCCGAGGTGGTGTCAGCCTTGCACACCAGCCAGGATATTTTCATGCCCTTCTTTTACCCGAAACCTCATGCTGGTACGCGGGAACAGCAACTGCATTCCCTTGATGTCCGCAGGGCTCTAGCTTTCTATATCGAGTGCACTAAGCCATTCAGGAAATCGACCAGGCACTTCGTTGCGGTGGCGGACCTGGTGAAGGGCCTCCCAATCTCCTCTCAAAAATTTCCTCCTGGATCATGTCCTGCATCCATACTTGCTATGCACTGGCCGGTGTACCGACCCCAGCTCTCACCGTACGCTCCACTAGGGCCCAGGCCTCGTCAGCGGCGTTCCTGGCCCAGGTACCAATCCAAGAAATCTGCAGGGCAGTGACTTGATCCTCGGTGCATACCTTTTGCGTCGCATTACGCCATCGTCCAGCATGTCAGAGACGACATGGCTTTGGGTAGAGTAGTACTGCAGTCAACGTTCCTTCACTGTGACCCCACCGCCTAGGTAAGGCTTGGGAGTCACCTAATTGGAATTGGTATGAGCAAGCACTCAAAGAAGAAAAAATGGTTTGCCACCTTTGTAACTGTTTGAGATGTGTTGCTCATATCCATTCCAAACCCGCCCCCCTTTCCCTCTGTTGGAGTAGCCAGCAAGAAGGAACTGAGGGAGAGCAGGGTGGCAGAGTGCTATATCGAGCGCCATGCAGGTGCCCCTCTAGGAGGCTCCACAACCGACCCGATGGATGCTGCTAGGGGGAAGACTTTCCGACGGCCATGCACGCAGCACGTACACACCTAATTGGAATGGATATGAGCAACACATCTAGAAAAACAACAGTTACAAAGGTGAGTAACTTTTTTTTTTTTTTTTTCATTACTGTCTGAGTTAAGGATGTTAGTGCAATGTTTTTTCAAGGCTTTCTCCCCTATTTTAGGGAAGATGACCGAATATTTGTTTTTCTGACTTTCTGAAAATTGCTTCTAAAGTTGGCTTTTTGTGCACTGTAACAATTAGTCTTGACAGTTAAACTACTGGGACTGCTCAGATGTCTTTATCTGCTTTTTTGTTACTAATTAAATTACAATTTGAGAATTAAAACTCAATTTCTTCATTGATAAGTTCAAATGAGTAAGCTGTATTATAGTTATAGCTCTTAAGTGCTTTCTAAACTATTTTATAAGAGCCTCATTATGTTGTAGGTACTACACAAGTGAAAACAGATTTCAGATTCCCATTTGAGGAATGGTATCATTTTAGGGGTAATGCCAAGAAAAGTTACATGTCCTGTACTCCTGTGTCAGTTTCCTAAATTAGCCTCTTTGGATTACATCCTCAGCATGTCTCTGTGATATGGTAGTGCTGTGCGGCTATGATCAGATACTTACTTACGCAAACCACCCATTGTAGAATAATAGAGGAGATCCTAATTACATAAATTTTAATTTAGGAATAGCTGTAAAAATACTCCTCCGAGTGCTTGCTCATGTTGATTCCAAGTAGGTGTGTGCGTGTTGCATGCACAGTCACCAGAAGGCTTTCCCCCTAGCAGTACCTGTCGGTCGGTCCAAGCATCCTCTGGAGTCGTGCCTTTATGGCTCCGCATATGGGGCCCCGCCGACCTACTGTCTCTCCAGTTCTTTCTTACCACCAGTGACGGTCCTTGGAGTGTTCTTTCTCTCTCGTTTCGAGTGATCCCCTAGTAGTTTTCTTTAATATCTATAAATAGTTAAAATACACTCGTTATAAGTGTTAGTTTGAATCCTGGTTAGCATGGGTTTCTCCGCCGTTCCCTTCCCTCTCCCAGGGCTGGGGCATGCCTTGATCCCAGGGGTTTAAACCATGTGGGGTCTGCCAGAAACCGATGCCAAGGGGTGACCCACACATGTCCTGCCTGAAGTGCCTGGGGGAATCCCATCAAACAGACAGGTGTAAAATCTCTAGAGGATTCTGCCCCCGCACCAAGAAGGAAAGGGACCAGAGTGTTAATGTTGCTGATGGAGGCAGCCCTACAGCCACAGTTGGAGTTGAACCCCATGGACCCAGCAGCGGGCTCCTCAGCATCACTGCGCAGCATACCAGCCTCAGTTGGACTTTTGGCACAGGAAGACTGACGGGGCGCTTCCCTGCTCGAGTGCCTGAGCATGAGTTTGCTAAAGGAGTGCGACCTGTGTCAGGCCACTGCTTGCCTGTACAGCAGCTGGCAATGTCCCCTCTGGGCCCACAGAGGGGTCCGTCGAGTCCGGCGCCAGTGGAGAAGGGTCAAGTGGAGGACTTAGACCTTCCCTCCACACCAGAGACCTTCAAAGCAGCCAAGGACCTCATAGCCCTGAC
This sequence comes from Trachemys scripta elegans, assembly GCF_013100865.1. Taxonomy (NCBI): domain Eukaryota; kingdom Metazoa; phylum Chordata; order Testudines; family Emydidae; genus Trachemys; species Trachemys scripta. Next base: position 42,425,009 of record NC_048300.1, on the reverse strand, counting down.
GGGTCCACGCTCTCCCGACCAGCATGAGAGATCATCAGCCCCAAAGCCTCTGACAGTGCACAGAACACCGGTGCCATCCAGGTGTAAACAGGAAATGACACATCACTCGCCCTCTCCTCAGCACTGCCTGGCACCATGCAGCCTTGGTCGCCGCGCTCGAACTCCTGGGCATCTGACTCTGAGGTGGACTCCTATGTGTCAAGGAGGAGCCGGCACCAGGGACAGTGACAATCCCAGAGACCGGAAATGGTACAGGCCTTTCCACCCATGCCATGGTCAGTGCAGTGGCCCTTCTGGACCCAATGGGCATACTATCAATCCCAGGAGTCCATTTCCAGGTGATCCTTCTCAGCCACATCTGATGGACGAGCTGCATCCAGGATCAGGGAGCTCTCTCCTGGCACCGCCATGGCTACCACTACTAGCGCTGCCACCGCGTACATCACTGTCACTATGGCTGGCACCACAGTCGACGCCACAGCCGGTGCTGCATACAGCGTCAAGTCGGGCATAGCCGCAAATGACTGGGACCGTTTCGATGAGCTGGACGGGCAGAAAAGTCCCACTCTGGCCCGGGCCTCCTGATGAGGCAGTGGCAGGAACCTTTTTGGGGCCTCCCCCAGCGGACAGTAGAGCCCACCTGGAACTTTGGGCACAGAATCTAGGTATCCAGATGGATGAGGTCACCGAGGTGTTGGACCCTATGGTGGACATCTTACTCCCCGTGGGCCCCACCAGGGTGGCTGTCCTCTGATTAAGACCATTCAGGAAACTACTAAGACCTTATGGCAAACACCGGCCTCTCTGACCCCCACAGCAAAAGGGGGTCGAAAGGAAATATTTTTGTGCCTTCCAAAGTGTACGAATATCTCTTTACACATTCCTAACCGGACTCCGTGGTAGCGGTGGTGGTCAATGAGCGGGAGATGCAAGGGCAGCAGGGGCCCACTCCCTGGGCAAACTATGCAAAGAAGCTGGATCTCTTTGGGAGGAAGGTATACTCCACCAGAGGGCTTCAGCTTCGTATTGCAAACCAGCAGGCGATTCTCAGTTGCTACAATTTTAAATCCTGGGATACAATGTCTAAATTTATGGAGCTTGTCCCAGCAGGCTCCAAGTCCGAATTCTCGGCCTTGGTGGATGAGGGCAAGGGGGTGGCAAGGACCTCATTGCAGGCCACGATGGACTTGGTGGACTCAGCAACCCACAGCATGTCCTCAGGGATTGCAATGCACCATTGCTCCTGGCTGCAGGCCTCCCGGGGGAGATTCAACAGATTATTCATGACCTCCCTTTCGAGGGCTCCACTTTGTTTTCAGAGAAAACGGACTCGAAGCTGAACAGTTTAAATGACTCCTGAGCCACTCTGAAATCTCTGGGGCTGCATACACCAGCCACCTAGCATAAACGCTTTAAGTCCAAACCTATGTCCCGACTGTATCAAGGGCATTCTGGGCAGCACTACAATAGGAGAAGGGGCAGAAACCAGAATCAGCATCACCAGTCTCAAGCTCCTAACAACCAGGGGTCAGGGTTATTGAGACAACCGCCGGGCCCTAGGCAGGCTTTTTGAAGATATGCCTGGGGCGACATACCAACCCAAAACCTGAATCTCTTATTACTAGGGCTGTCAATTAATCACAGTTAACTTACGCAATTAACTCAAAAAATTTAATTACAATTAAAAATATTAATCTCTATTTAATCGGAGTTTTAATTGCACTGTTAAATAGAATACCAATTGAAATGTATTAAATATTTTGGATGTTTTTTCTATATTTCCATATATATTGATTCCAATTACAACACAGAATACAAAGTGTATATTTTTATTACAAATATTTTCACTGTAAAAATGATAAAAATAGTATTTTTCAGTTCACCTCATACAAGTACTGTAGTGCAATCTTTGTTGTGAAAGTGCAACTTAAAAATGTAGATTTTTTTTTTATTACATAACTGCACTCAAAAACAAAACAATGTGAAACTTTAGCGCCTACAAGTCCACTCACTCCTGCTTCTTGTTCAGCCAATTGCTAAGACAAACAAGTTTGTTTACGTTTACAGGAGATAATGCTGCCATCTTCTTTCTTACAATGTCACCAGAAAATGAGAACAGGCATTTGCATGGCACTTTTGAAGCCGGCATTGCAAGGTATTTACGGGGCCAGATATGCTAAGCATTCGTATGCCCCTGCATGCTTCGGACACCATTCCAGAGGACATGCTTCAATGCTCGTTAAAAAAATGTGTTAATTAAATTTGTGACTGAACTCCTTGCGGGAGACTTGTCTGTCCCCTGCTCTGTTTTACCTGCATTCTACCATATATTTCGTGTTATAGCGGTCTCGGATGATGACCCAGCACATGTTTGTTTTCAGAACGCTTTCACTGCAGAGTTGACAAAACGCAAAGAAGGTACCAATGTGAGATTTCTAAAGATAGCTACAGCACTTGACCCAAGGTTTAAGAATCTGAAGTGCCGTCCAAAATCTTAGAGGGACAGGTGTGGAGCATGCTTTCAGAAGTCTTAAAAGAGCAACACTCTGTTATGGAAACTACAAAATCCAAACCACCAAAAAACAAAATCAACCTTTTGCTGGTGGCATCTGATTCAGATGATGTTAATGAACACGTGTTGGTCCACTCTGCTTTGGATCGTTATTGAGCAGAATCCATCAGCATGGACGCATGTCCTCTGGAATGGTGGTTGAAGCATGAAGGGATGTATGAATCTTTAGCGCGTCTGGCATGTAAATATCTTGGGATGCCGGCTACAACAGTGCCGTGCAAATGCCTGTTCTCATTTTCAGGTGATATTGTAATTAAGAATTGGGCTGATTATCGTCTGAAAATGTAAACAAACTTGTTTGAGCTATTGGCTGAACAAGAAGTAGGACTGATTGCACTTGTAGGCTCTAAATTTTTACATTGTTTTATTTTGAATGCAGGTTTTTTTGTACATAATTCTACTTTTGTAAGTTCAGCTTTCATGACAGAGATTGCATAAAAGTACTTGTATTAGGTGAATTGAAAAATACTATTTCTTTTGTTTACAGTGCAAATATTTGTTACCAAAAATAAATATAAAGTGAGTACTGTACACTTTGTATTCTGTGTTGTAATTGATATCAATATATTTGAAAATATAGAAAACATCACAAAATATTTAAATAAATGGCATTTTATTGTTTAACAGTGTGATTAATTGCAATTTTTTTTAATCGCATGACAGCTCTACTTAACTATGTGTAATAATAATAGGAGTTACTCTGTAGTTTTACTCTAAACTCAGTTAGCCTTTTTGTATACCAGTTCTGTAAATCAATTGCAGAATTAACGTTGCCAAAGTGTAGGATAAATTATTTTAAAAGATGATAGTGAGCCTTTTAAAAAAATTACTGAACGTTCTACTGCTTATGATGAATTAATAGGTTTTAAGATTGGTAGATGGCAAAGAGAGAACACAGAGGCATTTCAGTCCACAAACTTAGTATGCATTTTATCCTTTTTGCTTAAATGGTAACAGCATTCTAACAGAGGCAACACCTTCCTTTTTTGAATTAATATCAAATGGTTGGTGTCATGTTGCTGTTTTTAAAACGATTGAAGTTGGAAACTTACTTTAGAACAAAACAAAACCGTGAAGGGAATGGTATTGTTTACCATTTTTTCAAGTTTATATCTGATTACTCAACTGAATACTCTTATTAAACTGTGGGGTTTTGTACCTTTATGCTGTGCTTGGCAAAAATTTCTATACAAGATTCAAGTTATGCTTGACTGATAAAATCCAGCAACACTAAATCAACATTTACATTTTTTCTACCAAGAGTACTTAAGTCTATGAACAAGCAGAGGTGAATAGCTGTTTCTTGAAAAGTTAGGAATCATGTCCATTTGATTCACCATCTCTCTGAACCTTGTCTTTTTCAGAGTTTTGCAAGGTTGTTGAAGCAACAAAAAACTTGAAGGTTTTAGGGGAGGATTTTCAGAAGTGTCTGTTACTTTAGGAGCACAAATTCCATTTACTTACTGATTCTTTCTGGAGCATTCACAAGTGTGTTGGAGGTGGCGGTATCATGTGGTGTGGGATGGGAAAGGAAATATGAATAAGTAAAAATGAAGGAGTGAGAAATTAGAAAGGTAGAAATTGAAATGAGGATTTTGTGATAGCGTATACACAGAAATGAGATTCTGCGAATGACAAATACATTCAATCAAAATGGTGTGAGAGACATGGTAGCAAGGAGAATCAAAAGCACACATGGCTGTTTTTTACTTACAGGCAGTTGTACAGCATTATCACTATAGAATCCAAGTACATCATAAACTAATCAGAGCTCTTTCTAAAATTTGGTAACTTTCACTTTCCATTTCTTTACTTGAAGACTCGGAAGACAAAATGCAATTATTTCCTTGTAGTCATCCTTTCTCTGTACAAATTCTGTTTAGATTACAATTTGCTTCAGAAATAATTTTCTAAATCTATTATAAATTTTTCCACTTTCATGTGACTGACAAACCATGAGTGGGTTTGTTCCTTTCACTGTTTTTAAGAAGCAGATTAGATTTGTAATTCAGCTTTATTATATGTAATCGTGCCAGAGTCTGATAGAAAGATTTAACTCCCAAGCGGAGATTCCAGGATTCTTGGTAAGATGCCAGTCACTTTCCCTTTTCAGCATCTGGAGAACACTAAACTTGCCTTCTCCAAGACACTTTTCCTGGGTCTTGGCGGTGGCTCCCCATGCCCCCAAATCTTTTTGTATCTGCATCTAGCTAATACGTGACTGGTAAATTGTTCAAACGTTATGTATAGAAGTTTTCTATCAATAGAAACATTCTATTGGGAGATGTGGGAGTTCACGAAAACCACAAGGGTGGGCAGACTTTGTGCTATTCTAGAACTAAAATAAATGTTCTACTTATTTTAAGATGTGTGATTTTAATTAAAATCAGATTTGCATTCTGCTTGCAGATAAATTTAACAATGACTTGGGCATTATTGAAAAATTGAGTTTATAATATTTTGCAACTCTGTGATAGAAATAATAAACTTTAGCTTTGACTCACTTTAATACATATGCTATTAAAAACTCATAATTACTCTCTCATAATTGCCTCTTACTCTGAGAACTGTTGAGGCTTTCAGATTGAGTGATAGTTTTGTTTGAATTGTGATCTTCAGTAAAGATCTAAGAATTTTTGTGTGTGTGTGTGTGTGTAGTGCACAGTGGTGTTCAAGATATTAAGTCATCCTCTCCCAATATGGTTGACAGCTGTCTAATGGCACAAACCCAAACGCCCCTGCCCTGCCCTATCCCTTCCATCCCCCCTCCCTTTGTTGCTCACTCTTCCCCGTCCTCATTCACTTTCACCAGGCAGTGGCAGGGGGTTTGGGTCAGGCCCTGGGAGGGGGTGCGGGAGGGGGTGCCCGCTCTGGGCTGGGGCAGAGGGTTGGGGTGCGGGCTCTGGGAGGGAGTTTTGGGTGCAGGAGAGGATGTGGGGTGCGGGCTCTGGGCTGGGATGGGTGTGGGAGGGGATGAGGTATGCGGCCTCCAACCAGGCAACGCTTATCTCAGGCAGTTCCTGAAAGCGACCAGCATATCTCTCTGGCAATGGCTCCTAAGGCAGTTCCTGGCCAATGGGTGCTGTGGAGTTGGTGGCTTGGGGCGGGGGCAGCGCGGGGAGACCCCCAGGGACGTGCTAAGCGCTTCAGGGAGCGGCAGGGAGTCTGCCTTAGCCCCGCTGTGCCACCGGACTTTTAGCACTTAAAATCTCCCGGTTTGGCTTCAGTAGCCTCTGGGAGACTCCTGGCAAAATCAGGAGGCTTGGCAACCTTATCTTTCAAACATGCAGGGTGGCTTACGCTGTACTTGCCTAGTGTAATACTTCCAGTCAGTATAACTTTATGGATCAACTGTTAACTGAAGCTGATGGATGGTTACTCCATTACCTCTGCAGCAGAGCAAACTTTTAATTACCTGCCTGAAAACATATTTAAACAGAAGCTCTGAGCAAATAATAAAAATTATAGGCCTGATTTGGTAAATACTCTTCTAGAAAGGAAAGGCTTTAAAAACTAATGTAAGCTTTTTTTATTATTATTATTTTATTTATTTAAACTAGCTAGTTACATTAGCCTCATATCAGGATATAAGTCAGGTGAAAAGTTTGTATAGTGAATTTTTACTTTAAAAACCCTTAAAAACCACTGTAAATACAAATTATTTTAATAGTGAGTGAAATAATTTAATTCATCTGTGTATTGAAAATATTTAGGGAGCTCACATCACTTTAGTATCTTGGTATCATACAAAATACATTATACATCAGAGTAAATAGATATTTGTAGCCTACTAACAAAATACGTTGACAGTAAAAATAGAGTGCAGCAATGTGATGTTTTTTACTTTTTGCTTTACTTTCACTTTTTTTTTAGAAGCATTTTCTCCAATTACTATATTTCAAATTTTTAACCCCCACATTTAGATTGAAATCTTCTTTTGGTTGGCAGTCTCTACCTTAAAATAAATATTGATCTTTTTTTCCCTTTTTATTTAAGGCGTTGTCTTTTCTGAAAAAATTCTCCCCATGATTTAACATGTGGTGGAAATACTAATTTAGACAGGTTCTGATGGCCACCAGTGCTTTTACCACAGTATATCATGTACACTTTCATACCCATTCATTCAGACTATTGTACCTCATATGCATTCAATTTAGGAGGGAGAGTCAGACAGAAGGGATTTTCTTTTTTCTGGAGTCACCTGAGGTTTCCAGAAACTATAACTGTACATCAAGACTCTGAAAATGAGGCAGTCATGAATACACAAAGGGGGTATGTTTTATCACAAAACAAGAGAATCATTGGGTCATTAGACTTCTGTCTTCTATATCATTCACAGATACTGGTCTGTGCCACCTATGTAGATGACCCCTCAGGAGTGAGAATGGACTCTCACAAAACTCTTCTGGTGACTACTTACTCAGCAAGATGGACAAGAAATATCTCACAGAATGAGTAGATCTGTGGTAGACCTGTGCTGATGGCTTCGTGGTCTTAGAATAGTGACCCAGAGGCTTGCCACTCACATAAAGATACACCCGCAGTGATCTTTGTTTCTCTTTGAGGGAAAACTCTGCTAGTGAGGGATGCTTTCTCCATCCACAGGGAAAGAAGGCATGTGTAGCAATTCACCTGTACTTCTGGTATCAAAGTCTTGGTCAAGGTCGTGGGGCATGATTTTATTTTTCTAGAGTCCCAGATGGATGATTCCTTATTCTCCTTAGGATGGCAGAGTCCCATCCTGATAGGCTGAGAATGTTGCTTTGGACAATTAGAGTGCTTCACTCTGTCTCAGTGCATGAATGCAATTAATTCCAAATAGGGTACAGAACAGTAGATATGGTATCTCTAGGGTACATCTACACTACCCGCTAGACGCGATAAATCAGTCCCCGATTGCTCTACCATTGACTCCTGTACTCCATTGCGGCAAGAGGCGGAAGCGGAGTCGACGGGGGAGCTGCAGCAGTCGACCCCGCACCGTGAGGACGTGAGGTACATCGACTTCAGCTACACTATTCTCGTAGCTGAAGTTGTGTATTTTAGGTCAATTCCCCCCCCGCCCCCTTGGATCTGATATAGTTGGGTCTAGGTCTGGAGGTCAATGGTAATCCTAAACAGGAGAGCTCCAATTGCTTGTCGCAGGAAGATTTCAGTCAGCCACGTTATCTGTGCTAAATACATTTTCAACCATTATTATTCAGACATGACCAGGAAGGAATTCCACTTCATTTTCTTCTCATAGAATCTATTTCTGAAGAATGTGGAGCTTGAATTCTTCTTCCACCTTCAGGGGGTTGTCTTTCAGGATGACTCCTACTGCACTGAGCCAAGTGTGGGGGTAGAGTGGGGAACAAGTTGTTTGCACTCTTGTCCCTCACTGGATTTAACTCTTTTCACTCTACAGCTTTTATTATTTCACATTATTGGGATATCGCTACTTACTTTTCAAGAGTGAATTTTGCAATGATGGTGTCTGTACAAACTTATTTGTATGTAATTGGAATTTAAGAGAACTCTTAATTCTCACTTTTAGTAAGAGTTAAGGAAATATTTTGGGGCTTTTGAGATATCTAAGACTGTCCTTCTGAGCATACACCAGAGCCCTTCAGCTGGCTTAATTGCAGAGGGCCAAAAACCTTAAGAGCAAGGGGAGTTTCCTGCATGGCTCACTCTGGTAGCATGTGTCACAAGAGTAAGAATTCTGTATATCTTCAGCGAAGCAGTTACCAAAGTAGTTTTTCCTTCTCCTTGATTTGCTTATTTTATGATGTGGCAATACCAATTTGGACACTCCACAGGACATGCCAATATTGATCAGATAGTCAAGGTAGGGCAGGCTAACTACAGCTGCTTTCCATTTCTGAAAACTCTCAATTGGGTAAGCCTGCCTGTGTGCCCAGAGAGAGAAATGGGAGCGAAAATTCTGCAGCGTGGCACATAGTATTTTAAAAGACTGACGGGACTCTTCCATACTGGTGTTGCCAGAATACAAACAGTAGTTAGTGAGAAAAGGGAAAATCTCCCCCTCCCCTGCCCCATTGAATTCAATTAAGTGGTGTGAAGTTGAATTCATTTGTCATTAACCATAACAACTGTGCCTGCATTTGTTGTGACTTTGTATGCAGAAGTCAGAGGGTCACAGTATTTTGAGCAAAAAATATTTATTTTCCAGTAAGTTTAATATGGCTTAGTAATTTAATACTCTAATACTCTAAAACTATTAACATCACTCTGCCACAGATCCAAATTGTAGCATTAATGAAAGAATTTTGCTCAGTAGCAGGCTGGGAGGATGTACAAAGACTGATGCTTTATGAAAATGCTGCCCTAGTCATGACAAACATATGGTCTTAAGTGATCACATATTGTTCAAACTGGAGAATTTAAATAGTAAAATAGACTAGAGAAACTTAATGAGTTAATTTAAGATGTGAAAATCTAGGATAAAATAGTTTCTGTGAAAATTCTGTGAAATACAATTCTCCACTGATACATTCATCCTATGATGGCAAGAGAGTTACCTTGTTTTTTTAGCCATATGTATCTGCCCTGCAGATTTTTTAATTTTTAAATAGACAATGTAATAAAGAATTAGTGGCTGGAATGCAACAAGTCACATGACTGAGTGGTTAGTTCTGTGGTGATGGTGGGGGGCTTGGTACTTGTTTTTAATTTTGTGTAGAATACATTTAGTTTTTTAAAAAAGCGTAATTTCTCTATTTCATAGAATATCCGGGTTGGAAGGGACCTCAGGAGATCATCTAGTCCAACCCCCTGCTCAAAGCAGGACCAATCCCTAACTAAATCCCCAGATGGCCCCCTCAAGGATTGAACTCAACCCTGGGTTTAGCAGGCCAATCCTCAAACCACTGAGCTATCCCCCCCGTTAATTACATTTTATGTATTTCCCATTTAAAATCTTACTGTGGATATATCATCAAAACCTCTGTTAAATGTCATGTTAGTGGCACAAACAATTTTGATTTTAGATGTGACCGTATTGAACGTTGATCTCTTGTGCTTGCCACCCAAAACTAATCTTCCTTATTAATACTGAGTTATGGCTGATACGATATTTAGAAATCAGTGCTTCGATTTCTAAAAACTTAAGTGGCTTTTTTCTTTTTTTCTGCTTATAGATGCCACCTCAAATGAACAGCAAGATCTCTTTTGTCAGAAATTGCAGCAGTGTTGTATACTGTTTGACTTCATGGACTCTGTTTCAGACCTGAAGAGCAAAGAAATTAAGAGAGCCACATTGAATGAACTGGTTGAATACGTTTCAACAACTCGTGGTGTGATTGTTGAGTCAGCATATGCTGACATAGTGAAAATGGTAAGTAAAAATTGAAGTCGAACAGTATTTATTTGATATATTTAAAACTAAATAAAATATTTCTTACTGATCATTAGCTTGTCTGAATTTATATTGTTAAAGTAGTTGTAGAGCATTGCTGTGGCTGACACTGCCTGTAAATTTAGTATAGTTCATTAGTAAACCAACTCAAACAGCCTAAAGAATTATTTAGAAAGCTTTGTTGAATTTGTCAAATCTGAAAAGTTGCTTTATTTGATATAGCACGGTAAATGTAGTATAGCTAAATTTTTAGATGTGACATATGAAGAAGCTTCTGGACAAGCTGAAAAAATATCCCACAAGGTTCAGAAAATTAGAACATTTTGAGTTGTTCTGCCAGTGCTTCCACACTTGAGAACTGCAATAGATGTATGGACTCGTAAGGGTGAGTATTGGAGCTAAAACTCCAGGAGAGATTCTCATTGAAGTTAGATTCAATAGAAAGGAAGTTTCTCTACAGGGAGGAAGGAACTGGTCATACTCAGAGTAAATGCACTTTACAACCTTAAATCATTTAGGTGTAACTGTATAGTCTAGAATCAGCATAAACTGATGTGTACTGCAGAGCTCTTTCTGTAAATTACTGTGGTTATAGAACAAACAAGAAATTATTTACAATTGTTACCCACAGTAACTTGTGTTTTTTCTATTTGATGTTCTTCTCTTATATAAGGAAGAGATGTTTGTGTTTCAAAGCAATCTCTGCTTCTCATTCACTTTTTGTTTTGACATATATATTCCATGTATTTAAATCTTGATTGACCGATAGCTCTTTTAATTTACCGATCTATAATCTTCTAAGCAACAGTTTGAAGACTTTAATATAGGAGGAAAAAATTGTTCTTAGCTCTCTCTCAAATAGAGGGATCTGTAAAACCCCATTGTGACTTGAAATGTAGTAGTAATACTGATGGATTGACAACAAGTTCATAAGTATGGTCTACCATCTAGTTATAGAATAATTATTCCCCATACCTTGTTGAACCCAATTTTTTTCCACTTTCCTGTTGTAAAACTAGCTAAATTTTCCTTTCTCTCCTCGATGATTGAGAGATTCTAGCTGGGTGTTTAAGGTGAAGAAAACTGGCATTAGGCAGTAGAAGAGGGTCAAGTATAGTGAAGAGGCCATTAGGGAGACTGTTGGATGGAGGACAGGTGTATAGGGGAGTGGAATGAAAAGTTGATTGAAAAGTAGTCACAGGGAAAAGGGTATTGAGCTCAGAAAGTTGAGACAGAAGATAGCATGATGAATCAGAAACTTCTGGAGATCTACTGAAGATATGATCTGGGACAGTCACCCAGAAATACAATAAGAAGCATCTTCAATAGAGTATCTCCTCTACACTTTTTTCAGAGTAGCAGCCGTGTTAGTCTGTATCCGCAAAAAGAACAGGAGTACTTGTGGTACCTTAGAGACTAACAAATTTGTTAGTCTCTAAGGTGCCACAAGTACTCCTGTTCCTTCTACACTTTTTGGATCTCATGAGAAACATCCACCCTGGTTTCCACCCATATAGCCTCTAGCCACTTAAAACAGTGTCTTGGCCTTATTGGGCTCCTTGGGGACAACCAGATAGGAAACCTTCCTCAAAAAAAGGTTTTTGAATACAAAAGAATAGCACAAGCATGTAAGGACAAAATCAGAAAAGCTAAGGCACAAAATGAGTTACATGTAGCAAGAGACATAAAAAGCAGTGAGAAGACGTTCTTAAATATGCTAGAAGCAAGAGAAAGATGAAGGAAAGTGTAGTCCACTACTTAGTGGGAAGAGAGCTAATAATGAAATCAGAAGGCAGAGGTGTTTTAATGCCTATTTTGCTTCAGTCTTCACTAAAAAGATTAATTGTGACTAGATGCTTAACACAGTTAATATTAACAAGGGGGAAAGAACACAAGCCAAAACAAGGAAAGAACAGGTTAAATAATATTTAGATAAGTTAGATATGTTCAAGTTGGCACAGGGCGTAACTGAATCAACCTAGGAACTAGCTGAAGAGCTCTTGGAACTGTTAGCAATTATCTTTGAGAACTCATGGAGGACTGGTGAGGTCCCGGAGGACTGGAGAAAGGCAAACATAGTACATATATCTAGTGTGATACAGGAGGGCCAGGGAGTAGTGGGAAGTGGTAGAAGGGAAGTATATAAACCCTAGGTTAATTAAGGCGTGGTTCCCTGTAGACTAGGGAGGGTTGCTGCAGATTAATTGGAGCACCTGTAATCAATTAAGGCCCTGTTAGAAACCTAATAAAACCCCCTGCTTCAGGCAGTCAGGGGGAAAGAGGAAGGAGAGAGGACTGGAGCTTGGAGGTGTGCTGTGAGACTTGGAGGAACAGAAAACCGGTGTAAAGGAGACCCTGCCTCAGCAGAGGAGGGACATTTCCCTCCCCCAGCGTTTAAGGACTGAAGGTACCCTACCCAAGGAGGAAGAGGGTAAGAACCTGCAGGGGTTGAGAGGGGCTGGGACTCAGAGTGAGGAGCAAACCCAGACCCTCCCCCGCTTCCCTCCTTTACCACCTTCCTGGGCCACTAGTGGGGCCCTCGGTGCCCCAAGAGCAGGGATAAGGGGTGGTATTTTAGCCCCCCCCCACCAAGAAAAGCGCAGGACCTACCATACTATATCGACCATCTTGTCACACTAGAAAGGGGGGAAAAAAGAGGAGCTGGGGAATGATAGGTCAGTCACCCTATCTTTGATACCTGGAAAGAGACTGAAACACATCATTTAACAATCAATTTGTAAGCACCTAGAGATAACATAAGATAACATAACCAACATGGATTTGTCAGGAACAAATCATTCCAACCAACCTAATATTCTTCTTTGACAGGGTTACTGGCCTAGTTGATGGGGGAGAACAGTAAATTTGATAGATTTTGATTTTAGTAAGGCTTTTGACACAATCCCACATGACATTCTCATAAACTACAGAAATGTGGTCTAGATGAAATTATTCGAAGGTGGGTACATAACTGGTTGAAGGATCATACTCAGAGTAGTTATCAGTGATTCACAGTCTAACTGGGAGGACATATCTAGTAGGTCTAGGGTCAATGGCCAGACCCACGACAAACATTTTCGTTAATGACTTAGAGTGGAGTGGAGAGTCTGATTATAAAATTTGCGAATGACACCAACTGGGAGGGATTGGAAGCATTTTGGAGAATTGGTCTGAAATTAACAAGATGAAATTCAATGAAGACAAGTGCAAAGTAGTGAACTTAAGGAAAAATCAAATGCACATGTGCAAAAGTGGATGCACTTGTGCAAAATGGAGAATAACTGGATAGGCAGTAGTACTGCAGAAAAGGATCTGGGAATTATAGTGGATCACAAATTGAATATGAGCCAACAATGTGTCACAGTGGCAAAAATGGCTAGTATTTTGGGGTATATTAACAGGAGTGTCATATATAAGGTTTGGAAGGTAGTTTTCCCATTCTTTCTGGCACTGATGAGGCCTCAGCTGGAGTATTGTGTCCAGTTCTGGGTGCCACACTTTAAGATGTGGGAAAATTGTAGAGTCCACGGGAGACCAACAAATGTGATAAAAGATTTAGAAAATCTGATTTGTGAGGAAGGGCTAAAAGCCACGAGGCAAGCTTAATCTTGAGAAAAGAAAACTGAGAGGAGAACCTGATAAATCTTCAAATATGCTAAGGGCTGTTCTAAAGAGGACTGTGATCATTTGTTCTCCATGTCCACTGGAGGTAGGACAAGAAGTAATGGTCTTAATCTGCAGTAAGGGAGTGTAGGTTAGATATTAGGAAAAGCATTCTAACTTTAAGGATAGTTAAGCACTAGAATAGTCTTCTTAAGGATGTTGTGGAATCCCTGTCACTGGAGGTTTTTAAGAACAGGTTAGACAAACAGCTGTAGGGAATAGCCTAGGTATACGTGGTCCTGCCTCAGCACAGAAGTCTGGACTAAATGACCTTCTGTGGTCCCTTCTAGCCCTACATTTCTATGATTTTGTTTTTCCTTCAATCATTTAAATCCAGTTGATTAATTTCCCAGTTTTCTTCCCCAAGCGCCACTGAAACAAGGGGCAAACACAATTGTTGTAGTTAGGGCTCTTTCATGCTACCTGGACAAGACCAAATCATTCAGAAGCTCCCCTAAGACTGTCCATAGCCTTTGCAGAAAGTATTAAGGGTCAAGCCATTTCCTCCTAAAGGTTGTCTAAATGAACTTCTAACCATATTCGATCTTATTATCCATCATGCCCCATCAGTGAGAATTGCCACATAGTTTGATAAAACCTGGTGTAAATAGTCCAGATGAAGGTTCAGACAGAAGACTGAATTCACAGTATATGTCGTTGGCTGGCATTATCTGTACTGTTTGTTTTTTGTCAACAGAAAGACCTGGGAGTGTATTGTATTCCAGTGACCTTAACATTTAGTGATACCAGGGGTGTTCATGCATTAGACTTTTGTGCCAAAAATGTCCTCCTGTTACCACTGCCATTTCAGCCTCGCTGGTTGCAATAAACAATTGCAATGTTAGTGTAGATGAGATTTCAGGTGGCCGCTAGTAATTTAACCATCTAAGTTTACTCAGCGTAGGTTGGGCATTTGACTGGTCCAAAAATAATCAGTCAATTGGCAAGTCAGACATTGGTCAGATTTGTCGAATGTCAAAAAGAGTCAACTATTTTAAAGCACCAATTTATTAGAACAGTAACAAAGAGTAAGACTCTATGGTCTCCAGTAGGCTTAGCCTTAGATACTTATGCCTAATAAAATAACTAAGTTAAGTAATTTAGTTTTTGTAAACTCAGAAAAATGCAGAACACAATGAAATGATCTAAAAAATGAAGGAATAATTATTAGTTTTTTTAGCAATGTTAGGTTATCATTTAAATGTTAACATTATTCAAGACTGAACAGTTACAGAAAAGAAATAAAATTAAACAGAAATAAACTAAACACAGAGGAACTATTAAAGAAAAGTCATTTAAAATGTACTTATATGAGGTAGGCAGCAGGCCAACTCTACAGGCAGCTTAATGGCGTTGCATCTTTTCGTTATGTGTTGGAGAAAGGAGGTTTAACTGTGAACCCTCCTCTCCCTCCCCCATTCCTTTCTGAGTTAATTACAATATGTTTATCTAGTCATTTTAGACTGTACGCTCTTCAGGATAGGAACCGCGTCTTTTAACTTGTTTAATGTGCTTTGTAAACCACCATGTATGTTAATGGCCTGGTATACAAATAAAGATATACATACATACATACATACATACAGTGCTTATTCTAGAAGATTCCAGTCAGTCAAGATGTTTGTTTTTTTTCAATACAGGTAGCATTAGCATCTAATAAAGTGAGTGATCAAGATGTTTAGGTAAGCTAACAACAGATAGCACCATGATGCAGTCAGAATGGCAGGCCATGGCTTGCATCAGCATTGTTGCTGAAATATTTGACTGTGATCAAATAAGTGGTCAGTTGACATTATTTGACTGGTCAGTTGACCAAGAGACAGATTAGGCTTGGCAGATTGCTTTATATTTAATCGATAGACTTACCTGGGGGAGTACAAGTGAACAATGAGGCAGTATTGGTCAGTAATATAGGCAGTGTTCTCTGCATACCAACAGCCTAACCTTTATCAAGTATTTTTGTAGGCAAAGGAGAGTTTTTGAGGAAGGTTCTGAATTTGGATAATGATAGCTTTGCAACTGTTTACAGGGAGCACCTCCATGCACGTGGGAAATCATGTGAGAAAGCACAAAGGTGCTTGGTTGTTGAAAAATTTAACAAGTGAATGATAGAGGCTGGTATCATGGGACAATCAGAGGTAAGCATCCACAGCTCAGTAGTGAATAAGAGATGACAAGTAGGATGGGGATTGACTATGAAGTGCCTTGAAAGTGAATACAAGCAGCTTATGTTTGATATGATAGAAATGCAGGAGCCAGTGTAAGAAATCACAGAAAGAGGTGAAATGATTAAAACAGACTAGGAAAATTATTTTTGCAGCAGCACTCTGAATGAATATGAGTGGGGCAAGATTGCATTTGTCAAGGCCAGAAAAAAGGAAGTTACAGTAATCAAGACACAAGATGATGAGAGCTTGGATGAGTTTGGATGGATAGATGGATATGAGAGATCTTACTTTTGAGCAGTTCAGAAAGAATCAGCAAGATTTAGACAGCTTGGATGTGAGGATCTAGCGAGAAGCCTGAGTTGAAGATGATGCACATGTTATAGGCCTGAATGACAAACAGAAGGGTGGTAATGTCAACAGTGATTGAGAGGTTCAGGGGCTAAGGTAAGTATTTTTGGTGGCAGATGCTCAGTCTTTTTCTCAAGATAATTCCAAAGCAGACGGCGAAGAGTAACCAAAGGATTTCACAATACTGGGTGACTGGACAACAAAATGGCAGATGAAATTCAGTGCTGATAAATGCAAAGTAATGACATGGCCAACTATACTTACAAAATTATGGGGTTTAAATGAGCTGTTACCACTCAAAAAAGAGATCTTGGAGTCATTGTGGATAGTTCTCTGAAAACATCCACTCAATGTGCAGCAGCAGTCCAAAAAAAACAAAAAAAAACAAAGGTACCAATGTTAGGAACCATTAGGAAAGGGATAGATAAAAAGACAGAAAATATCATAATACCTCTGTATAAATTGATAATACATAGAAATACTTGAATACACTTGAATACTGTGTGCAGTTCTGGTCACCCAATCTCAAAAAATATACATTAGAATTAGAAAAGGTACAGAAAAGGGCAACAAAAATGATTAGGGGTATAGAATAGCGTCCCAGTCTTTTTAATATCTCCTCATACAGACTTTTCAGCTTGGAAAAGAGACGACTAAGAGCGGATATGATAGAGGTGTATGATAATCTTGACTGATGTGGAGAAAGAGTAAATAACACTTCCTTATTCACTTTCACATAACCCCAAAAAACAGGGGTCACCTAAGTTTACTCTAAGCTGCACGGCCGCGCAGCAGGCTATCAACGGCGGCACAGGCCGGGAGAGGTGCCGCTCTGCTGGCCCAGCCCCGCCGGAGCTGCTGCGGCCGGGAAAACGTACCCCTCCCCCGGCCCTTAGCTGCTGTAGTGAGAGGAGGCTTGGGGGGAGTCCCCTCTCCCAGCCACAGCCTTGGGGCAGCCTGTACCCCAAACCCCTCATCCCCAGCCCCACCCAAGAGCCCTCACCCCCAGCCAGAGCACTCACCCCAATCCTCTGCCCTGGCCCTGAGCCCTCTCCTGCACTCCAAACCCCTCATCCCCAGCACCTCCCCAGAGCCTTCACCTCCAGCTGGAGCCCTTAGCCCTCAACCCTCTGCCCCAGTCCTGAGCCCCCTCCTGTACTCCAAACCCCTCAACCCCACCCCCGCCACACATCACCTCCTTAGTGGTGCACATAACAAAATTCATTCTGCACATGGACAAAAAATTAGAGGGAACACTGGGGTCATTCAATGAAATTAAGAGGCAGCAGGTTTAAAACAAAAAACACACAACGCACAGTCAATCTATGGAACGTCAAGTATCAGAGGGGTAGCAGTGTTAGTCTGAATCTGTAAAAGCAACAGAGGGTCCTGTGGCACCTTTGAGACTAACAGAAGTATTGGGAGCATAAGCTTTCGTGGGTAAGAACCTCACTTCTTCAGATGCAAGAGTTCTATGGAACGTGTTGCCAGGCGATGTTGTGAATGCCAAAACTATCACAGGGTTCAAAAAAACTAGATAAGTTCATGGAGGATAGGTCCATCAGTGGCTTTTAGCCAAGATGATCAGAGATGCAACCCCATGCTCTGAGTTTTCCTTCCCTCTGTTTGCCAGAAGCTGGGAGTGGATGACAGGGGATGGATTACTCGATGATTGCCTGTTCTGTTCATTCTCTCTGAAGCATCTGGCATTGGTCACGGACAGAAGACAGGATATTGGGCTAGGTGGACCATTGGCCTGATTATGCCTAATGACACCTACACCAGTATGGCCGTTCTTATGTTATGTTGCTCAGTCTTGCTCACCATTTCACTGCTTAGGTGATGCAATGGGAGTGGAAGCCACCTACAACTCCCTGTAGTGTAGAGGATTCAATCAGCATGGGATAGTCCTCAGTGGGTGGAAACTATGTAGCCAGTTCCTATATCACCTTTCCTCCAGGCCTTGACACAAATGGCATTCTTGTGGAGTAAAGGGCATGTTGGGTATGGGAAAGAAGAGGGTTGGATCAATCATGCTCTGGTTATACTTAACTGGCATATGGTCCTTGGGGGTTATGGCAGAGTTGGTTCTCAGCTTCTCCTTTTTCTCTCTTCTTGCGGAGGTGGGGACTCGGGCTTCTTCTTTGAGTAGTGTCCCTATGGATGTTCCACTGTAAGTGTACAGTAACTCCTCACTTAGTTGTCCCGTTTAACGTGGTTTCGTTGTTACGTTGCTGATCAATTAGGGAACATGCTCGTTTAAAGTTGTGCAGTGCTCCCTTTTAACGTTGTTTGGCAGCCGCCTGCTTTGTCCACTGCTTGCAGGAAGAGCAGCCCGTTGCAGCTAGCTGGTGGGGGCTTGGAACCAGGGTGGACCGGCAGCCCCCTTATCAGCTCCCCGCTCCCCTAAGTTCCCTGTGCAGCAGTTGCCCAGCAGGCTATCAATTGCCGGCAGTGCAGCTGTCTTCCCCTCCCGCCCCCGCCATGTGCTGCTCCTTCCCTCTGCCTTGGAGCTGCTCCCGAGACTCCTGCTTGCTGTGCGGGGGGAAGAGGAGAGGAAGAGAGAGGCTGTCAGGGTGTCCCCTGCTCTTGCACCCTGCCTACCCCATCTTCCATGGAGCAGGGGACACACACGACCGGGCTTAGGATGGAGGGAGCTTGCTGGCAGCAGCTGTGGTCTCAGCAAGCTGATCTAATTAACAAGGCAGTGTACTTAAGAGTAGGTTCAGCTGTACTTAAAGGGAAAATGCGCATCTCTCTCTCTCTCTCTCTCTCTCTCTCTCTCACACACTGTGTCTCTCTGTCTCTGATGCTGTCTCCCCTCCTTCCATTCCTGCTGCCTTATAGAGTGTGAGAGTTAACCCTTGAGGGCTCAGCCAATTGCTAGTTCATCATTTAGCAATAAGGCATTCCCTGGGAAATATCCCACCCTCTGACTCCTCCACCTCAACCAAGCTTCACAATCGGCATTGCTGTGTTCCAGTATTAAATTGTTTGTTTAAAACTTATTCTATCTGTCTATATGAAAAAAATTTCCCTGGAACCTAACCCCCTCATTTACGTTCATTCTTATGGGGAAATTGGATTTGCTTAACATCGTTTTGCTTAAAGTCGCAGTTTTCAGGATCATAACTACAACGTTAAGTGAGGAGTTACTGTACCTGTGCCCTATCACCTCTAATCAGAGATTTTTGGTAGCAGTATCTGTTGAGCCCGCATGTGCTCTCCCTCGCTTGTGGTCTGCCTTGAGGCTAGCTAGCGCTACACAGGCAAACTCCCTTCAGTTCCTTCTCAAATACCTTTGGCCTTGAATGGAGCAAGCAGTTGTCCCTTCCTTATGTTATGCTCATACAAAGCACACGGGATCTTTATAGAGGAAGGTAAATACACACAGCGTTTATTGAGAATACCACAGTAGCATATGCTTTTTATATATATAAACACACACACACAGACAGTCCTGCAGTGATGTTTATAGTTACCAGTCCAGAGTCTGGATCAATCTAGTGGCCAGCCAGATTGGTCGCAGAGAGGAGCGGGGTTCTATCGGTCGCGATCCGATGCTCCTGGAGTGTGGCAAGACGAACCCAAAGTCCTATGGCAAAGCACCCTGTTCTTATAGGTTTTCTTCTCTGTTGAAGCCTATGGATTCTGCTGTGTCACTTTGTGACCGGTTACTTCTTAATTGGTGTAAACATTCCAATACACCTCCGAGAGGGTCATCCTGTTCTTTGTTCCAATTTAATCAATTGTCTTTAGGGGTGCCAGCCTTTACCTCAGGGTCGTCAATCTGCCCTTCCTTATGGATGCGTGTTGATGATTCTTTGATGTCCTTTAAGTTTCTTCACTCTTTCTTCCTTGACTCTGGCTATAACAATCGCCTTCACACCTTATCTTTTTCTAATGCATACATTCCTCATTCACACAAACAGATTGAGAATACAAACAGTAGTATTTTATATTGAGCAAAAGGACATTGCAACTTAAACCTTGCTAAGTTTTACAATCAATAACCAAGCCAATTCACATTGAGACCCAGGCCTTCAATGTTCCTCTAAGCTACTTAACATAGACACAATAGAGAATCCTGTCTCTTACTTCCTAATTTATAATACATATAGGAAACCATAGTAGCTTTATAACTTATTCTAAAACAAAAGGATGACCATAATTAGTCATAAGGATTGTTCTGGTCTGTCATTCCTTTCTGCTATTCAAAAAGGGTGGCTGGCAGGATGAAATCAAATCATACATTAATTCTCATAATACATTATAAAATCCAGCTCCTACACTTATCTGCGTTATTAGCATAAGTAGTAGTTGTGTGTTTCTTTTTTCTCCTTAATAGTTAGTGTTTCCTTTTTACCCAGGATTAAAAAAAAAAGAGAGAGAGAGAGGAGGAAAGAAGCCCTTTCTTTTGCATTCCTCACTGCTAGAGGGTGATAGCCTCCCTCTGCCTCCAGGGACATGCCAGACTATCCTGGCTTCAAGGGGTGCCTCTCCTGCAAGGAGTCGATTCCTGTAACAGCCAGACACTCTTACTGTATCTGGTGCCTGGGAGAGTCCCATATACCTCAGAAGTGCTCCCCCTGCCACCAACTAAAGCTGCGGTCTCGCAGGAACTGGGAGCTGAAGTTAAAACTCCTCCTTATGGAGTCTTCAGTCTCTGGGGAACTCTGGTGCTGATCGCAGATCAACCCCAGAGCCTTTAACTTCAAAGGGGGTAGAGTCGTGAAAAAAAAACAACAGTAGATTTCCCCCCATAAACGCTCGGGGGGAGGGGGCAAAAGAGCTCTGAGTCGTTGGCCAGCCAGAGGAGTTCCCCAGTGCAGCCACCTTGGTACCGGTGTCTCTGAAGCATGGTACCCAGAGGGGGCCTCCGCTATGAGCTCCACTGCACCACCTGGAGAAGCCAGGGGCTCAAGCTTTGAAGCAACTATACCGCCCCCTAAGGAGAAAGACAATTACTGTACCGTCTCTAAAAGAGTGGCACCGAGAGAACTTTCGGTACCAGGTGCGACAAAGCTCCCATCTAGGGTGTGCTCTGCACCTTCTCAACCATCGGTACTGACAACGTACGACTGAGCCCACGGTACCGCGTGAGCTCCAGTACCTTGGAGACCTGATGGTTGGGGAAGAACCACAATACCCATTATTTGGTACTGGGGCCAGGTACTGATCACATCCTGGCACATGGAATCGCTCTCAGCACTGGACCGTGTACCACCAATACCCCATCAGCACCACCCTTACCCGCTGACGAATCTGACAGTGACCAGGAGGAGGTCATTTCCCTGGCCTGCCATCACAATACAAGGGTCATCCTCAATTCCATCGAGCCGACCCATGATTGTGGCACGAGCCCCCTGGGGTAATCCCACTGCCCATGCCGTGTCCCCTCTCCCCCCGCAATAGCCGTATTGGGATTCTTGGGCAACATCCACATCCCACACGTTGCGGCTGTCCAGTGTCTCTCAGAGAAAGTCCACCAATGGTCTCCTACAATTTGGCTGTCCAGCGCTCCTGAGCCAGGTGAGGAAGCAGCTTTTGCAGAACAGGAAGAATGTCTTGAAGGGGAAGCTACCCCTCAAGGCAACTTCTCATCTCCACCAGATGAGGCTGTAATGCCCCTCGCCCCCATCACTAGGTGATAATTTTAAGAACTTTCTGAATCTTAGCAAGAGGGTGGAGATGATCTGCAGATTCCCCTACAAGAGGTGGCAGATACACATCACAAGCTGGTGGATATTCTGCACACCACCTCCTCATTGCCCTCCCAATTAATAAGGCGATTCCAGATCCTTCCAAAGTCATCTGGCAGACACCAGCCTCCATTGCACCAACCAGCAAGAGAGCCAACGAAAAGTACTTATCTCTCCCAAAGAGGCAGACTTCCTATTTCAACATCTGCAATCCAACTCCACTGTAGTGGATGCAGTTAATGCACAAGGCAAGCAGCATCATGCCAAGTTGACTCCATACAATTGGGATTGAGAGAATGGCGTATTTGTCAGTGACGTTACCGTTTAAAGTCTTGAATTACTACGCTGTCATGACCAAATAAGATTTTATTAATTATAGGAAACTCAATGCATCTGGAACATTTACTGAAGCTGCAAAAGGAGCAGTTTTAGGCCAGTGTCAGAGAGGGTCAGTTAATAGCCAGAATGGTGCTAGAGATGGCACTGGACGTATCCAATTCAGTGGCCCACTCAGTCTCCAAGATAATGGTAACTGGGCGGGCTTCTTGGCTACACCTTTCTGGGTTGCCCAAAAGCTTCAGAAGATCTCCAGTTTGAAGGGCCCAAGCTCTTTGTGGAGAAGACAGATTCTTCTCGCTACACCTTGAAGGATTCCTGGGCCACATTATGCTCCCTGGTAATCTACACTGCGGGACCGAAGAGAAGATATAGCTTTCAGCCACAGCACAGGTCACAACCTCCTCAATACGCACCATCCCAGTGCTGTTATGAGCTGAAGCATAAGAGGACCAGGGCTCAAAAGCGGAAGCAGTCAGCATTCCAATTCGTGACCTCTCAATCACCTCTTCTAAACACTTTTGACAGGTTGGTCGAGGGCCCGAACAGTTATACCTTGTTACCGTTGCAACATCAGCTGCCATCTACACACTTGTCATGCCCCTTCAGAAGTTGCCTGGCCCTCTTTCACAGCAGTTAGGAGAATATCATGTCTGACAGATGGGTCCTGGAGATTATTTCGAAGGGTTATGTCATTTAATTCATGTACCTCCCCCATCCTCACCCTCCTTCCCGTCCCTCTTCGGGACCCTTCTCACGAGAATCTGCTTCATCAGGAAATGGATAATTTGTTATGCCTAGGGGCATAGAACCAGTCCCAGCACAACTCAGGAGCAAGGGGCTTTACTCCTACAGTAACTCCGCACTTAACGTCGTCCCGGTTAATGTTGTTTTGTTGTTACATTGCTGATCAATTAGAGAACGTTTTGTTCTCATTTAAAGTTGCACAATGCTCCCTTATAACATTGTTTGGCAGCCACCTGCTTTGTCCACGGCTTACAGAAAGAGCAGCCCGTTGAAGCTAGCTGGTGGGGGCTTGGAACCACGGTGGACTGGCAGCCCCCAATCAGCTCCCCTAAGTTCCCTGTGCAGCAGCCACCCAGCAGTCTATCAATTGCCGGGCAGTTCAGCTGTCCCTCTCCCGCTGTCGTGTGCTGCTCCTGCCCTCTGCCTTGGAGCTGATCCTGGGACCCTCCCGCTTGCTGTGCAAGGGCGGGGTGGTGGTGAGGGATGCTAATGTCAGGGTGTCCCCCTCCCCCTGCTCCTGCACCCCATCTCCACAGAATGTGGCAGGGACACAACAGGGCTCAGGACGGAGGGAGCTTGCTGGCAGCAGCTGCTGTCTCAACTTGAGGCAGTGTACTTAGAGTGGGGTCAGCGTACTTAAAGGGGCAATGCACGTGTCTCTCTCTCTCTCACACACACTCACTCACTCACTCTCTCTCCCATGCTGTGTCTCCTCCCTCCATTTGTGCTGCCTTGTAGAGTGTGAGGCTACATTAACAACAATGTGTTAACCCATGAGGGCTCAGCCGAATGCTAGTTCATCATTTAGCAGTAAGGCATTCCCTGGGAAATATCCCACCGTCTGATTCCGCCAAGCTTCACAATCATCATTGCTGTGTACAGTATTAAATTGTTTGTTTAAAACATATACTGTGTGTGTGTGTGTGTGTGTGTTTGGTGGGGAAAAAAAAATTCCCTGGAACCTAACCTCCCCTATTTACATCAATTTCCCATAAGAATTAGATTCGCTTAACATCATTTTGCTTAAAGTAGCATTTTTCAGGAACATAACTACAACGTTAGGCGAGGAGTTACTGTATTTCCTGATCTCCAACGTGAAGGGAGATTGGAGGCCCATTCTAGATCTAAGGGCATTAAACAAATATGGGAAGGTGCAGAAGTTCAAGATGGTCATGCTAATAGCCATTATTCCAGCTCTAGAGCAAGGAGATTGATTTCTGGGCCTCAACCTACAAGATGCCTTCTTCCATATCTTGATACAACCATCATACAGGAAATTCCTATGGTTTACCCTTGTACAGGACCATTATCAATACAGGCTGCTCTATTCTCCAAGGTTCTCTCTATCGTAGTGGTGCACTAACCCCAGTACAGTGACTGGCGTTTATCAGCGCCAACCTCGATGCAGTACAAGCGAGAGCGTTCCTCCCACTACACAGACTCACCACCCTTACAAGTCTCATAGAGACAGTTCAGACCAGCCCCAAATATGGTCCAGGAATTTCCTGCAGCTGCTAGGTCATATGGCAGCATGCACCTTTGTCACCCCAAACGCCTGGATGTTCATGAGGTGTCTTCAGATGTGGCTCACTTCTGTCTATTCCCTGAATAGGGACAGATTAACCAAACTGCCCTTCGCAGTAAAGCACTTCCTGGATTGGTGAAAAGAGCCATCCAGTGTCCAAGCAGGCATTCCATTCATGCAGCTGCCACCAGTGCTGACTAACAGATGTCTTTCTCCTCAAATGGGATGGATGCCTCCGTAATAGGCTGGGGAGCTCACTAACACAACCACAAGGTTCTGGGCAAGTGGCCTCCCACAGAAATGACCCTCCATATCAATCTTTTGGAGCTAAGGGCTGTCAGGAACGCCTGTGCACACTTTCTGCCTTTCATCAAGAACACCCACACAAAGGTCATGACAGACCATATGACCTGTATGTTTTACACAAATCGCCAGGGGAGTGCCAGATTTTCCTCCTGCTGCACAGCAGCTCTCAAACTTTGGAATTGGTGCATCTGTCACAATGTGCTCATCTCCGCTATCTATCTGCCAGGGATACAGAATGTGACAGCTGATAGTCTGTCGGAATTTTTCTCATGACCGTGAATGGGAACTTAACTCTTCAATATATTTGCTCTTTGGGGGAACCCTGAGTACAGATCTCTTCGCTACTTACCAGAACAAGAAATGTCCTCATTACTGCTCCAGGGCTGGCCTAGAGAAACAATCACTGGGAGATGTCCTCATCCTCCCGTGGGACAGGGACCTCTTGTATGCCTTTCCTCTTCTATCCAAGGTCCTGTTGAAAATTCAGCAAGACAAAGCGAGAGTTATTCTGATTGCCACCTTCTGGCCAATACCAATCTGGTTCCCTTACCTGACACAGATGGCAGTATGTCCTCCGGTTTCTCTTTGGCCCATTCCTCACCTGCTCTCTCAAAACAATGGGCTGATCCTTCACCCCAGGTCCTCTGCCTCCAGGCGTGGCTCCTTCTTGGTTCCAAGGCTTAGAGGCAGAATGTCCTGACAAGGTGAAAGACGTGTTGCTACACAGCCAAAAGTTGACCACTCAATTTACTTACTCACAAAATGGAAACCATTCTAAGTTTGTCATTCTAAGCACATAAGACCCAACCTGATCTTCCCTCCCTCCTGATTTTACACTACATTTTAGACCTCAAGAGATCAAAACTCTCACTCAGCTCCCTTAAGGTACATCTCGTGGCGAAAATGGCTTCCACTGCCAGTTAGACGGATACTCTGTGTTTGGTCACCCGCTGACACGTAGATTCCTTAAGGGCATACAGAATCTCTTCCCGCATGTGAGACCACCTGCTCCAGCCTGGGATCTTAACCTAGTCCTCCGGGCTTTTACTAGACCTCCCTTTGAGCCCATGGCAACTTGCTCTCTCCTACACCTGTCCATTTCTGATTGCCATCACCTCACCTAGGCACGTAGGAGAAATAGCAGCCCTGATGGCACACCCACCATTCACGGTGTTTTTTGGAAGAGACATTAACTCTGAGGCTGCATCCCAAGTTTCTCCCTAAAGTTGCCTCTGCTTTTCATATGTATCAATAGATCCATCTTCCTGTTTTTCCCCTGAAACCACATCGTAACATCAGGGAGGTGATTCTGCATATTCTCGATGTTAGAAGAGCACTAGCATTCTACTTGGATAGAACTAAGTCCCCATAACTGTTCCTTTCACTCGCGGAAAGATCCAGATGCTCCACAATATCAGCTCAGAGACTATCCAAATGGGTCTCTGGTTGCATTAATTGCTGTTATCAAGAGTGCAACTTGCTGCTTCCATCCAGAGTCCTCACGCACACAACAAGGTCAATTTCTACCTTGGTCACATTCCTTAAAGATGTCCCTATCCTGGAAATCTGCAGAGCAGCAACTTGGGCCTCTGCCCACACTTTCGCAGAACATTATGCAGTCCCTGGAAATTCAGCCTCTGATGCCATCTTTGGCTTCACATTACTCTCTGTAGTAACAGACTCCATTCCAAAGTCCCAGCCTCCAGTAGTGGGTACTGCTCGGGAGTCACCTACAGAGGAGCACCCATAGGGATACTACTCAAAGAAGAAGATGAAGTTACTCACTTTGTGCAGTAACGATGGTTCTTTGAGATGTGTGTCCCTATGGGTGCTCCACAACCTCCCAGCCTCTCCTCTACTTCAGAGTTCTCCATAAGGGGTCTGTAGTAGAGAAGGAATTGAGGGGAGTTTGCCTGCGCAGTGCTAGATAGCCTTGAAGTAGACCACGAGGGAGGGAAAACACATGCGCAGGCTCGATGGATGTTGCTACCAAAAATCTCTGATTAGAGACGCAGGGATGCAGATACATCTACAGTGGAGCACCCCTAGGGACACACATCTCAAAGAACCACTGTTGCTGCACCAGGTGAGTAACGTCCTCTTTTGTTAGGTGCTCCCTTAAGGTATGTCTACACAGGAATTAAAAACCTGTGGCTGGCCCAGGTCAGCTAACTTGGGTTCACGGGGCTCAGGCTGCATGGCTGTAAAATTGCAGTGTAGATGTTTAGGCTCAGACTGGAGCCCAAGCTCTGAGACCCTACAAGGGGAAGTAAACCCAAAAAAAGAGGGAAAGGCAATGGATTTGGTAGAGAGAATATTCAGCGGGAAAATGCCAACAAGCTGTATTTTTCCCTCCTACAATAATAACTTAGAACTTGCCTGCCTGAAGCACTCAGTTTGGGAAAGAAGTCTTCAATACTTTATTTAATAATGGAAAAAAGACTGCAATGGACAAGTGGATTTTGGAGGCTATTTAAAATTGTTCATAGTTTCATTTTGTTTAGACTGTATATTGCTAGTAAATGAGCTTTCTCTCTTTTTTTCCCCCACTGTCTCATAAAGATATTAATGATGCTGTAGAAACTTTTTCTTGATAGCTGAATTGACTGTCCATTTGAGCTTCTCTCTTATGCTACTCACTTTCAACCTCTTGATTAACATGCACAGCATTGTAGGAAGGAGAGTGAACTAGCAGTTAAAGCAGAGTAGTAGGTACTGTTTCCTTTCCAGGGAGTAGATTAGGGAAACTAGATGGTGTTATGAGTGTTATCGAGGCACTCTGTTTCTGACTGTGAGATTACCCTTCTTCCCATGTGGAGTATATTAAGGAATTCCCTACTGAATACTGGCAAGTCTGAGGAGATATCCTCATAGCTATTGTGGCCATATTGGCCTTTCCCTGTGTGTTCCTCTGAATTTAAAAGATCTGAAGAAAGGGAGCCTTCTCCCACAAGTGCTTCAAGGAAATGGCCCTCCCCAGAATCGTTTAGCCCGGATCACTCACTCTTGCTGGTACCAAGAAAACAGTCTCTCCTTTCACTTGTCCCAGTTACTCTAGCTAAAGAACTAGAGGTGTCTGTCAAACATCTGTACATCGATACAGATCTTGATGATAAAACATCTTCAAATATGTGGGGGTGCATCATCTCCCTTTCCTGGAAAGCTTAGAAATGATAACTAGTATCTTAAAGATCTCTTCAGTAACATCAGAGAAAATGACACACCTGGTTCTGGATATTCTGAACATAAGAACGGTCGTACCGGATCAGACCAAAGGTCCATCTATCCCAGTATCCTGTCTACCGACAGTGGCCAGTGCCCCAGAGGGAGTGGACCTAACAGGCAATGATCAAGTGATCTCTCTCCTGCCATCCATCTCCATCCTCTGACAAACAGGGACACTATTCCTTACCCATCCTGGCTAATAGCCATTAATGGACTTAACCATCATGAATTCATCCCGTTCTCTTTTAAACTCTGTTATAGTCCTAGCCTTCACAACCTCCTCAGGTAAGGAGTTCCACAAGTTGACTGTGCACTGTGTGAAGGAGAACTTCCTTTTATTTGTTTTTAAACCTGCTGCCCATTAATTTCATTTGGTGGCCCCTAGTTCTTATATTATGGGAATAAGTAAATAACTTCCTTATCCACTTTCTCCACATCACTCATGATTTTATATACCTCTATCATATCCCCCTTAGTCTCCTCTTTTCCAAGCTGAAGAGTCCTAGCCTCTTTAATCTCTCCTCATATGGGACCCGTTCCAAACCCTAATCATTTTAGTTGCTCTTTTCTGAACCTTTTCTAGTGCCAGTTTTTGAGATGAGACCACATCTGTACGCAGTATTCAAGATGTGGCGTACCATTGATTTATATAAGGGCAATAATATATTCTCTGTCTTATTCTCTATCCTCTTTTTAATGATTCTTAACATCCTATTTGCTTTTTTGACACCTCTGCACACTGCGTGGACATCTTCAGAGAACTATCCACGACGACTCCAAGATCTCTTTCCTGACTCGTTGTAGCTAAATTAGCCCCCATCATATTGTATGTATAGTTGGGGTTATTTTTTCCAGTGTGCATTACTTTACATTTATCCACATTAAATTTCATTTGCCATTTTGTTGCCCAATCACTTAGTTTTGTGAGATCTTTTTGAAGTTCATCACAGTCTGCTTTGGTCTTAACTATCTTGAGAGTTTAGTATCATCTGCAAACTTTGCCACCTCACTGTTTACCCCTTTCTCCAGATCATTTATGAATAAGTTGAATAGGACCAAGGACTGACACTTGGGGAACACCACTAGTTACCTCTCTTCATTCTGAGAATTTATCTTTAATTCCTACCCTTTGTTCCCTGTCTTTTAACCAGTTCTCAATCCATGAAAGGACCTTCCCTTTTATCCCATGACAGCTTAATTTACATAAGGGAATTTACGTAAGGGAACCCTTTGAGGGACCTTGTCCGAGGCTTTCTGGAAATCTAAGTACACTGTCCACCGGATCCCCCTTGTCCACATGTTTGTTGACCCCTTCAAAGAACTCTAATAGATTAGTAAGACACGATTTCCCTTTACAGAAACCATGTTGACTATTGCTCAACAGTTTGTTTTTCTGTGTGTCTGACAATTTTATTCTTAACTATTGTTTCGACTAATTTGCCCGGTACCGATGTTAGACTTACTGGTCTGTAATTGCCAGGATCACCTCTAGAACTCTTTTTAAATATTGGTGTTACGTTAGCTAACTTCCAGTCTTTGGGTACAGAAGCCGATTTAAAGGACAGGTTACAAACCTTAATTAATAGTTCCGCAACTTCACATTTGAGTTCTTTCAGAACTCTTGGGTGAATGCCATCTGGTCCCGGTGACTTGTTAATGTTAAGTTTATCAATTAATTTCAAAACCTTCTCTAGTGACACTTCAATCTGTGACAGTTCCTCAGATTTATCACCTACAAAAGCCGGCTCAGGTTTGGTAATCTCCCTAACATCCTCAGCCGTGAAGACTAAAGCAAAGAATCCATTTAGTTTCTCCGCAATGACTTTATCGTCTTTAAGGGCTCCTTTTCTGTCTCTATCATCAAGGGGCCCCACTGGTTGTTTAGCAGTTTTCCTGCTTCTGATGTACTTAAAAAACATTTTGTTATTACCTTTGGAGTTTTTGGCTAGCCGTTCTTCAAACTCCTCTTTGGCTTTTCTTATTACGTTCTTGCACTTAATTTGGCAGTGTTTATTCTCCTTTCTATTTACCTCACTAGGATTTGACTTCCAATTTTTAAAGGCAGTCTTTTTATCTCTTACTGCTTTTTTTACATGGTTGTTAAGCCACGGTGGCTCTTTTTTAGTTCTTTTACTGTGTTTCTTAATTTGGGGTATACATTGAAGTTGGGCCTCTATTATGGTGTCTTTAAAATGCGCCCATGCAGCTTGTAGGGATTTCACTTTAGTCACTGTACTTTTTAACTTCTGTTTAACTATTGCATTTTTGCATAGTTCCCCCTTTTGAAATTAAATGCCACAGTGTTGGGCTGTTGAGATGTTCTTCCCACCACAGGGATGTTGAATGCTATTGTATTATGGTCACTATTTCCATGCGGTCCTGTTATAGTACCTCTTGGACCAGCTCCTCCGCTGCACTCAGGACTAAATCTAGAGTTGCCTCTCGCCTTGTGGGTTCCCGTACCAGCTGCTCCATGAAGCAGTCATTTAAAGTATCGAAATTTTATCTCTGCATTTTGTCCTGAAGTGAAATGTTCCCAGTCAATATGGGGATAATTGAAATCCCCCACTATTATGGAGTTCTTAATTTTGATAGCCTCTCTAATTGCCCTTAGCATTTCATCATCACTATCACTGTCCTGGTCAGGTGGTCTATAATAGATCCCTAATGTTATATTCTTATTAGAGCATGAAATTTCTATCCATAGATATTCTATGGAACATGTGGATTCACTTAAGATTTTTACTTCATTTGATTCTACATTTTCTTTCACATATAGTGCCACTCCCTCCCCCGCACGAGAAGTCTCTGTCCGATTCACATGCTCCTCTGCAGCAGTCGGCTTTCCCCCATCTCCTAGTTTAAAAACTGCTCTACAGCCTTTTTAATGTTTAGTGCCAGCAGTCTGGTTCCACTTTGGTTTAGGTGGAGCCTATCTCTCTTGTATAGGCTCCCCCATCCCAAAAGTTTCCCCAGTTCCTAATGAATGTAAACCCCTCCTCTCTACACCATCGTCTCATCCACGCATTGAGACTCTGAAGCTCTGCCTGCCTACCTGGCCCTGCGCGTGGAACTGGGAGCATTTCTGAGAATGCCACCATAGATGGCACCATGGGTTTGCCTTGCAGAAGTAAGATACCCTACTGCTTCTTGACACTAAGTATACCCTAAATGATCCTGGTTAAATCCATCATCTAAACCAGCAGTTGTTAAGAAATCAGACAAGTTTATACCAGCTGCATCTTCAGGGCTTCTTGTTCTTCCAGACCTACTTAGCTTCAAATTAATTAATTGGTAGTGGCAACTGCCATTCTAAGAGCAAAAGGGGGTTGAGTCCATTCTACCCTTTCAGACAGAGAGTAAGAAGGTGGTAGATACTCTGTGTAGAAAAGTGTTCTATGCCACACCAGGCACTATTAGAGTGGCAAACTATGAAGCAGTAGTGTCCAGATATCAATATTACCAATAGGAGGAAATAGTACTGTTTTGCCCAGTCACTGCTGGAAGACCAGAAAAAACTAGCCAAAGCCTTTATCATCATAGGTCAATTACTTGCTTAGCACATATTAAGAGCATCCTTCTGTTCTTTTGATGCACCATTCAGAATTACTTTGAGGGGCTTCTCCTTGCTGTGTTCATGAATACTCCTGCAGTTGCTCCAAAAACAAGAACCCCAAATAGATCTCAATTTAATGGTAAAAACAAGGAATCAGGTGGCACCTTAAAGATGAACAGATTTATTTGGGCATAAGCCTACATGGGTAAAAAAAACACTTCTTCAGATGTTTTTGTGGATATAGACGAACACGGCTACCCCTGTGATACTTGACACCATTTAATGGTGTCTAGCTGTTCAGCTGTAGATCAGATGAAGTTCTAGAGAAACTGAAAGACATCAGGCCTATTGCAAAATCTATAGGATTTCTCAGATGACTAGGAAAAGATTTGGGGTAACTGGCTCTCTAGTCCCAGTTCATTTCAAAAGAAACAATTGTAAGATGTTCATGTTCAGCATCAGCAGACATGCAGACCCTACAAACAACAAGCTAAAGGGAGATCTGCTGCATAATCTTCCTCTGCACCAGCCTCAGGTTTGACAAGATGAACGAGAATCCCAGACCAGTTTTAAACCTGTCTCCCCTTAAAATTTGGGAACTTTCTTAGATGACTATCACCACATCCAGTGATCTTGGAGATCATCCAATAGTGCTGCTCCATTCAATTAAACACCATCTTTTTCTCCATCATCCCTTGTTCATTCTTTATCTCTCTTCAGGGATCCTCTTCATGAGAACTTACTATGATCAAACGTTTTGCTGCTTGAGTCAGGTGCCATAGAAGAAATTTCCTGAGGAATTTCAGAGGAATAAATTTTTTTTTTTTTTTTTTTTCAGATAATTTCTGACCCCTGAGATGGAGGCCTCCAACCTATTCTAGACCTTCAGAGAAGCTCAATTTACTCATCAGCTCACATTCCACATACTTACCCTAGTCTCTGTCATGTCTGTCTTATCTACAGAGCACTGGTTTGAGGCATTTGATTTACAGGATACATAGTTTCACATCTCAATCAGACTTTCTTATTGAAAAGGTTAATTACTGTTGTGACTAAGATAAAGGAGATCCATTACTAAGTGGCTTCCCTTGTGCCTATCTAAAGCATCTTGAGTATTCATAAAGTACCTTGCAGCATCACATAGGAGATGTCAAAGTATTCATGTCTACCCTTATTTGGATGATTGATTCACTGAGGTGTTCTCCTAGGAGAATCAAGTAAAAGTTATGATACAGACAACACATTTCCAAACACCAGGGTTCAAGATGTATTGGAAGATGTCGTACACAGCTATAACCCAGATAACAATTTTATTGGGGCAGCTTTTTTTCTTCCAGAAAAAAGATGTTTAGAGACATGAGTTCTCCTGAGTATTACTATTACATGTACATATCTGCATATGCACGTCTAAAGATGAGGCCTCTACAACACTGGCTAGCAAGACATTTATACCAAATATAGACAGCATATTTATGAAATTGCCACTACCTAGAGTTGTGTTCCTATATCTCATGATGGATTTGAATGTAAGTTATTTCAAGACATTTCAGCATTAACTCCCTGGCTCCATTGGCCACAGTCATCTCGGATGCTTCTAATTTTGGCTGGAGAACTCATTACAAGAATTTGATCATTCATGGTCAGTAGAATTTCTGTGAGGAAAAATCCATATCTGTGTTCTAGAATTAAGACCAATCTATTGGTATCTCAAGTCCTTTCGCCCCTGATTTAGCGAGTGTTTCAGGTAGCTATCAGTAATGTCACAGCAGTATTTTACATGAGCGTACTTGGGTGAGGATACAAAAAGACTATGGGAAAGGTGCATAGTACAGCAAACTTACCCTAAAGCTCTCCACTTTGCAGACAAGGAAAATGTATGCTACTGGCAGATTATGCTATATTATATATGCTACTGAGCAGAGATTTTACTTAATCAGCAGAAGTAGTCAGTCAAGAACTCTGTAGTAAATGACAGCTTCTCCCTGAGAGTTTATCTGGAGATAGATGTATTTGCAGCAAGACACAATTTCAAACTTTGGCGGTCTTGCTCCAGAGTAGGAGTGGACAGTGAGTCCATCTTGAATGACTTTCTTCTAGACTGGGGACTAGCTTTTCTTTGTATAATATTTTCCCAATTTTTAAAGGGTATCTTTTGTCTCTAACTATCTTTTATTCTCTTTAGCTATGGTGGCACATTTTTGGCTCTCTCTGTTTTGATTTGTTTTTTTAAATTTGGGGTATACATCTAGTTTGAGCCTTTCTTAAGGTATTTTTAAATCGTTTCCATGCATCTTGCAGGGATTTCACTCCTGACTCTGTTCCTTGTAATTTCTGTTTAATTAGCTTCCTTATTTTTATGTATTTCCCCTTTTTGAAGTTAAATGCTATTGTGGACCCTGAACCAAGCATGAGAATTTAGGGTTGGGATAATATATCTAAGAGTACTTGTCATGTACTAACTAATCTTTCTGAGATTTTTTTCAGCTTTAAAAATTGTGAAATCAAATTTGCACATTGTTTTCCTCCAACTTTCTACAATTTTCTTATTCCCAATGTATTATAAACCTTTTTTCTGGGTAAGACTCTGTAATGAGTTGTATAACTCCAATTTCTAAAAGGGGATTTGCTCGTTCCACAGTCATGCCTTGGAAGAAGGGTCGCTGAAAAGAGGGGGAATTTGATTTTGGCATGGTGTTGAACTGGAGAGATTATTCTGTCTGATCACTTTGGGCACTTTTTCAAAGGCACAAGTGGCAGCTTTTGGTGCCTGACTGCCATTTGTCCCTTTTGAAAATCTCTATTTTCTTGGACCCAGTAGACTAAAGAAATTTGAAAGTTGTACCTGGAAAAATTGAGCCAAATGGTTTTTGAAGGAATAATGGAAAGGGCAAAATACAAAATCAACTTGGGGATTCTCTAGCAGATTTTCAAAAATACAATTTAACATGAACAGTGTGAAGCAGATTCCCTCAGGAAAACAAAGATGATATCGGTTTCCTTTTTGACCGCCAAAACATTTTTGTTCTCTTGTCTAAACTTCAATGGGCTTGGGAAAATTCCTGAAGAAGACTCCTTGTGTTTCTGAAAAAATCCTTGCACTGTCCCTTCTGTAAGATGACTGGCTTAGATCTGAAAATGTGCTTGTAAAACTGCATCTTTTAATTTTTCTAAGTTGTAGTCTGTCCTAAAACTAAGACTTACAGCTGTGTAACATAATTTTTGGCATTCTTCAAACTTTGTAAGATCTTCAAGCAAAGAGACAGTGAGGAATTGATATTTCTAATGTAATAACAAATAGAAATATTTCTGGAAGGGTCTCCCTTACATTCAAATGTAGTGCTTCTAACTCACAATTTTTATTGCAAGTCACGTATGTTTGATGTTTTACTGAAAGCTCAGGTTCTTGCAGTTATGTAATTGTGAAAATTTCAGCTTTTAATTAAAAAGAGAAGTTTCTAGCTCTCATGTTTGCAAATAAGAGCTTGAAAATGCAGTCTAAATGCCCAGAAAACTGAAAACCGAAAGACAAAATTAACCTAATTTTTAAAAAGTCTTGTGATTTTCTGGAGTTTTCTGTGATTTTTCTCATGACTTTTGAATATTTGGGACTGATAATAATGCAAAGGTGAAAAGAAAAGGGCAAAACAGTTGTTTAAAAACATTCTTGTTTAGGTTCATCTTGATATTATATAAAGGCAATTGTTTAGTTTGGGCTTTTGAAATTTGATGAGCAACACTACAAGTAACCAACTTTTTTCTTTGCAGATTAGTTCTAATATTTTCAGAACACTTCCACCAAGTGATAATCCAGATTTTGATCCAGAAGAAGATGAACCTACTCTTGAAGCCTCCTGGCCTCACATACAGGTATGGGATTACTTTTTCACCATTCTTGAAATGTAGAAACTAAATGTATTCCTATGGATATTTCTTGGAAAGAACAATTTATTGCATCTGCTTATCATTCTCCCTTCTAAATTTAGAAACGTTTGGATTATTTTTTGAAAAAATTTAAATGCATCTTTCTGCCACACTTACACACATGAGCCCCTCAGAAAGGAGTTAGGTATGTTTTGATTCTTGAAACCAAGCTCCTATGTTTTTATTATCCTATCATAGCTGAAAACCTGGCGCATGTGGTACATGTACAATACATTATAGCAGTATTTTGGCTTCACTTTTATCACAATCATGTTCAAACATTGCACATTTTGTACACTTCATAGTGGATTTTCTGTATGGTTTAACTAAAGTACAGATGTATATCAACAAATTAGTTTTCCTTTTGACAGTAAAGAAAAAGGAGCAATAGACTTACTTGTCTTGCTCAAAAGAAAAATTATCTCCCTCTTCTTCCCCTCCCCGCCCCAAAAGCCTACAATACAGGCATTGTAGTTGGATAACAGTTGGCGAGTTATTTCATTGTTTCACTCCTGTACCAACCTCGTGACTTTGTAGCAGTGCTCTATTTATCAAGATTGATTTGTGGTACCGTTTTCTTTCACATAACTGTTTATTTGAACAAGCAAACATAGGCTGTAGTCAGAAGGGTTCTGATCGCATGTAGTGACCATACATTAGCTTCAGCAATAAAGAATCTAGTATTTAAAGCCTGGGTTTGTGGGGGGTGTCCTCTTGAAGTAAATCAATAGGGAGCAGATAATTATACTACCTGGTGCTCACCACTACATATCATTTGGTGATTTCAAATGCCACTTTTTAACTATATAATCCATAATTGTGCTACTTTAGTTAAATAACAGAAAATAGAGCCATGAATATTCCCTACAAAAAGTACCTGTTCAAGGCAGTATTTGGACGCTTAGTCAAGTTAAAGATACAAATTTCCCTGAGCACTGACCATTCAGCCTGAGTTCCTAATAACGATTAACCCCTGGAGGAAAGGAAAATGTCTTTGACTGAATTTTACCTGCATGAGAAATAGCTATAATTGCAATGAGTCAGAGGCTTGATGAAAGGAAGGAGATTAGAGCAGATGGCTCCTACATACAGTCAACACATAGATCAGCTATATCAGAGGACTTTGGTCCATCAGGAGTAAGAACTGAGAAATGCTTGTGAAGTTCACTTGAAGGCATAAGACAGACATCTACCTCTCCCTGTAGAAGTGATATCGTTCTCTTGACATGCTCAGCTCTCCTTAGAGTATATGTTTCTATGGGTACTCCACCCTATGATTTGTGTGTGTGTGTGTGTGTGTGTGTGCGCGCGCGCACGCGCGCCTGTGTGCTCTCTACCAGAGCCTGCAAAGCAGTGTCTGTGGGTCTGTGCAGAGCAGCACCTCGTGCTTCCAAATAAGGGCATATAAACAGTCACGAAGCTGCTGCCACTCACCTCCTTCTCAACCACCTCTGGCTTGAGACAGAGCAGTTGCATGTCCACTGTTCTCAGCTTCCCACTTTTCTTAACATAGACATTTTTCTTTTTTCCCTTTAGTTCAGTTATTTTATTTCTTCACTCCTGTTCTGTTTAGAAGGGGGCTTTTTACCCCTCCCCCCTTTTTTTTCTTTAGAACCCATGTTTTTAGTCTCTAGGTTATGCAGAAGACCCTGGGGTTTAAGCCCTGCCAGACTTGCCCCGGGTCTTTGCCCCATAGTGATGGGCATTGTAGCTGCCTCCACTGCCTCGGAGACACCTACCCACATCCTGTCAAAATGTATGGTCTGCACAGGGTTTAAAGGCAGGTCTAGAAAAGCCAGAAAGGCTAGACTTAAGAACCTTTTAATGGAAAGCTCACTAACCCCAGCGGGATCCCCTCCTCTCCCTGCCCTCCGGTATTTCAGCCTCAACGTCCCAGGCTGCTCTGGTAGCTGTTGCAGTTCCAGCAGCACCTTCACAGGTTAAGATATCTAAAAACAAGCCTCTTTCTCTTGCAAGGGAAACGAGGAGGGGTATAAATCCCACTCTAGGGAGACCTTGCATCTCTCAAGGGGTCAAGGGCCTTGAGCAATCTACTTTCCCAGATGCTTTGCTGAATGACTCCATCCCCACTTTAGAGGCAGACTATCCACTTCCTGCATGATCAGCATGGGCTATTCATTTGCTTCCACTCTTTCTCTCCCTTCTCTTTTCCCCATCTCTTTTCAGGGACCCCTCTCACAAAGAGCTCTTAAAACAAGAGGTCCTGTCCCTCTTACTCCTGGGGGCGATTGAGCCAGTTCCCCCAGAATTCGTTGGAAGAGGGTTCGATTTCAACTATTTCCTACTCCCCAAGAGGGGCTGAGGATGGAGACCAATTCTTGACCTCAGAAACCTGAGTGCACACGTCCCATCACAGCACTTCAAGATGGTGATGCTAACCACTGTAACTCCATCAATAGATCTGAGAGACTGGTTCATCACCCTCAACTTCCAGGATGCCTACCCATCCCACAAATGTTTGTTTCATAATAGGCTCAGAACACTACCAGTATTAAGTCCTTCCCTTTGGGTTCTCCATGGCCTTGGGGGTCTTTACAAAGCTGCACTCAGCAATGGTGGCTCATTTACATCAGTGGGGCTTAGCAGTATTCCCATACCTGGACAGTTGGCTTCTCAGGGGTCAATCAGCTCTAGTGGTCCAGTTGTCAACTTCTAGGGCTCTAACCCTATTTCAGTCTCTGGGCCTTTGTATCAATCAGCAGAAATCTACATTGACCCCAGTCCAAAGAGTAGACTTTTTCGGAGCCTCTGTAGACTCCCTTACTGCCTATCTCCCCAAAGAGATTTTCTACTCTCTCTAGTCTTATCTCAGCAATACAGTACAGCCTGCAAACTGCAAGAACCTGCCTACAACTCGGGCCGCATGTCGGCCTCAGGTGCTTTCACATGTGGCTTGACACTGTGTACATCCCAAACAGTGACTCCAAACTCATCACAGTACCTCAAAGTTTTGGTCTCTCTCAGGTAGTGGAAGGACCCACTGAAGGTCTCCATAGGAACCCCTTCATCAGACCCCCCCCCCCCGCCCTCAAAAATCCTCCCAATAGCTAAATATCTCTTCTCTTTTGAGATGCGGGAGGAGCTCACCTCCAAGAAGCCACAGCCCATGGCAAGTGGTCTACACCAGAGGTCTCACTCCACCTCAATATCCTGTTCAGTATGCTTATCAGCACTTCCTGCTCAGGGCCAGTTCATCAGAATAATGCTGGACAACAGGGAAGCAATATAATATAGCAACCAACAGGGTGAAGCCAAGAGCCAAGTCCTTACTCGCAGATTCACTAAAACCGTGGAACTGGTGCATTTCCCATCAGATGAAAATCCCAGCATTTTATCTTTCAGGCCTACAGAATGCAATTGCAGATTCCCTGAGCAGAAAATTCCTTCAGGACCATGAATGGGAACTCAATTATTCTGTTTTTCACAGCATCTGCCAGACCTGGAATCTCCCAGAAGCAGACCTTTTAGTCACCCCAAAGAACATGAAATGTCACCTTTTCTGCTCCTAGGGAGAACATGGCTGCAATTCATTGTGAGATCCCCTGATAATACTGTGGTCCTGTATTCTGCTGTATGCTTATCCATCGCTACCTCTCATTCTCAAGACATTACTCAAACTGCAACAGGAAAGAGCAAGGGTTATCCTCATAGCGCTGCCCTATCCAAGACAAGTGTGGTACTCTAACCTCCTTCGTCTATCTGTCGCAGTGCCTCTCTGTCTTCCTCTCTCAGGAAGAATCTCCTGTCACAGAACTCTGTGACCCGTATCCATCTAAACCCCTCCTCCCTGAACCTGGGAGGATGCTTCTTGAGCCTGGAGCTAAGCTGTTAAGATAAGTCCAGTCAGTTCTCCTATCTAGCAGGAAACCTTAGTTTTGCAAGTTTTTGTAAGGTTACTTACTTACGCGTCCATTCCCAGTGTTCGCTTCAATTTTCTTAAGCATCAGAAGTTCCACTGTCTAAAATCCTAGATTACCTAAATCCTAGATTTAAATCCTTGATTTAAAGAGTCAAGGTTTTTCAGCGAGCTCAGAGTACATTTGGCTGCTATAATAGCCTTCCACTCTCTCATTGAGGGCTTCTCAATTTTTGCCCACAATACTACAGCCAGATTCCTCAAGGGCATGTATAACTTGTTTCTCTCTGTACAGAACCTGGCCCACCAGTGGGATCTTAATTTGGTTCTCAATGCCCTGAGGAAACCCTCCTTTTACCAGTGGCTACCTGTTCCCTCCTTCACCTCTCTCTCACGATCTTATTCTTTATAGCTATCATTTTGACTAGACAAATGGAAAAGCTTGGTGGTCACATGGCAGACCCACCGTTTACTACCTTCAATAGAGATAGTTATACTATGTCTCCATCTTCACTTTCTCCCTGAGGTCTCTTTAAAATACCATATTAAACAAGAAATCCATCTACCAGCATTCTACCTAGAGCCTCATGCTTCCAGAGAGGAAACTAGCCTACATACCTAGATGTCAGAAGGGCTCTTGCCTTCTACCTTGACAGGACTACGATGTTCAAGGCGTCCAGATTATTTGTATCATTTGCAGAGATGGTGAAGGGATAGCCTATTTCCACGCAGACTGTCGAAGTGGGTTTCAGGATGCATTTTAACTAGGGCTGTCAAGCAATTAAAATAATCACGATTAATCGCACGATTAAAAAAATTAATTGTGCGATTAATCGCGCTGTTAATAATAGAATGCCATTTATTTAAATATTTTGTGATATTTTCTACATTTTCAAATATATTGATTTCAATTACAACAGAATACAAAGTGTACAGTGCTCACTTTATATTTATTTTTGATTACAAATATTTGCACTGTAAAAAACAAAAGAAATAGTATTTTTTCAATTCACCTAATATAAGTACTGTAGTGCAATCTCTTTATCATGAAAGTTGAACTTACAAAAGTAGAATTATGTAAAAAAAAAAACAAACAAAAAAAAACCTGCATTCAAAAATATAACAATATGAAACTTTAGACCCTACAAATCCACTCAGTCCTACTTCAGTCAATCACTTAGACAAACACATTTGGTCACAATTTGCAGGAGAGAATGCTGCCCACTTCTTGTTTACAATGTCACCTGAAAGTGAGAACAGGCTTCAGATGGCACTGTTGTAGCCAGCGTCACAAGATATTTACATGCCAGATCTGCTAAAGATTCATATGTTCCTTCATGTTTCAACATGGGGCGGGGGAGGGATAGCTCAGTGGTTTGAGCATTGGCATGCTAACCCCAGGGTTGTGAGTTCAATCCTTGAGGGGGCCACTTAGGGATCTGGGGCAAAATCAGTACTTGGTAGTGAAGGCAGGGGGCTGGACTCGATGACCTTTCAAGGTCCCTTCTAGTTCTGTCAGATAGGTATATCTCCATATCTTAAAAATATAAATATTAACCACAATTCCAGAGAACATGCATCCATGCTGGTGATGGGTTCTGCTTGATAACAATCCAAAACAGAGTGGATCAACAATGTTCATTTACATCAGCTGAGCCAGATGCCACCAGCAGAAAGTTGATGGTGGTTGTTCTTTGTTTTGTTTTTTGGTCGTTCAGGTTCTGTAGTTTTTGCATCTGAGTGTTGCTCTTTTAAGACTTCTGAAAGCATGCTCCATAACTTATCCCGCTCAGATTTTGGAAGGCACTTCAGATTCTTAAAGCTTGGGTCAAATGCTGTAGCTATCTTTAGAAATCTCACATTGGTACCTTCTTTGCGTTTTGTTTAATCTGCAGTGAAAGTGTTCTGAAAACGAACAACATGTGCTGGGTCATCATCCAAGACTGCTATAACATGAAATATATGGCAGAATGCAGGTGAAACAGAGCAGGGGACAGACAATTCTTCCCCAAGGAGTTCAGTCACAAATTTAATTAACGCATTATTTTGTTAATGAGCACCATCAGCATGAAAGCATGTTCTCTGGAGTGGTGGTTGAAACATGAAGGGACATATGAATCTTTAGCAGATCTGGCACGTAAATACCTTGCAGTGCCTGCTACAAAAGTGCCATGCATATGCCTGTTCTCACGTTCAGGTGACATTGTAAATAAGAAGCAGGCAGCAGTATCTCCTGTGAAGGTAAACAAACTCGTTTGTCTTAGCAGTTGGCTGAACAAGAAGTAGGAGTGAGTGGACTTGTAGGCTCTAAAGTTTTACATTGTTTTGGTTTTGAGTGCAGATATGTAACAAAAAAAATCTACATTTTAAAGTTACACTTTCACGATAGAGATTGCACTATAGTACTTGTATGAGGTGAATTGAAAAATACTGTTTCTTTTGTTTATCATTTTTACAGTGCAAATATTTATAATAAAAAATAATATTAAGTGAGCGCTGTATTCTGTTGTAATAGAAATCAATATATTTGAAAATGTATTAAATACTTTTGGATATTTTTCTATATTTCAGTTGGTATTCTATTGTTAACAGTGCGATTAATTGCGATTAAATTTTTTGAGTTAACCATGATTAATCGACAGCCCTAATTTTAACCTGTTGTGAATCTAATGGGATGTAGCCCCCTCAGAGTTAATAGCACACTTCACTAAGGCTCAGCGCTCCAGATGTAGACTACTGAAAGATGTTCCTGTAGCAGAAATCTGTAGGACTGCAACTTGGTCTTCCATTCGCACTTTTGCCAAGCATTACACCATCTTACCTGTTTCCAGAGATACTACCTTTGGTGACCCAGTCCTCCTAACCACCTTGGACTTGCCTTTTCAGCACCCACCTTCTTGTTGAGTTTACTGCTTGGGAGTCTCCTACAATGTAGCATCCATAGGGACACATACTCGAAGAAGATGGAGAGGTTACTTACAGTAACTTGAGTTCTCTGAGATGTTTTGACTCTATGGGTGCTCCACTTCCCACCCTCCTTTCCCCTTGGCTGTAGTCGAACAGGAACTGAGTGGCGGTGGGTCCACGCCTGCTTATATTCCTGAGGTTGGAAGCATGAGGTGCTGGTCTGCATAGGCCTGCAGATACTGTTTTGCATTCTCCAGTCGAGAGTGCACAGACATGCGTGCATGCTGTGGTGATGCACCCATAGTGACAAAACATCTAAAAAATCTCAAGTTACTAGGTGAGTAACTTCTCCTTCTGTGCTGTATATTCGTCTAGGAGGAATCAGTTGAAGAGTCTGAATTCCACAGATACTATTTGAAATTGTTGTCAGCTCTTCACCCGTATGCTGAGTTACTCATCCTGATGAACAGGTTTTGGCCAGGCAACTAAACTATTGATTCATTATTTTTCCCGTACATGGTCATTCATTAGATTTGGATGCTGCTCTTTGGTTAGAATTGTTCATTCCACCATAGTGGAAGCAGTTTGGCTTTTTCTTTCACTTCTTCCAAGTTCAGATGTCCACTGCTGGACTGCAGCAGCACTGAGCCCTAACACCAGCTTAAACTGCCTCTCATCGAGAGCACAGCTTTAGGGTTGCTGTTCTTTAAAACTGAGTGCTTTCAAGTCGAAGAAGCTCTGACTGCTAGGAGAATCAAATGAATTGGATTTTCAGTAATTGGCACCTGTTGGTGCTTTTAGAATAACCTGAGGATCTGGTTTCTTGTGCTTTGTGTGTCAGTGCATCCTGTCCCACCCATGACTGGCTTCCTTCAACAATATAGCAGAGTTCTACCGTAGCAAATAGTTGCAGTTTCTTTACCAGCAGACATTTCAAATAGCTGGGCTCTGCAGAAAAAAAGGAAGCCTGAATTTCTCTCGTCTCCGCACAGATTCTTCTGTGTGAGCCACAGCAACCCGTCCCAAGT
This sequence comes from Trachemys scripta elegans, assembly GCF_013100865.1. NCBI lineage: Eukaryota > Metazoa > Chordata > Testudines > Emydidae > Trachemys > Trachemys scripta. The sequence continues at coordinate 42,381,768 of NC_048300.1, read as the reverse complement.
TGTCATTTTATTGTGCCTGTTTGCAGTTATCCACAGAGCAATGCAGTAGGTAATGGTGTAATAATTTATACCACCAGCCTGCTAGCACACAATCCAAAAGGCTGTAATCTTTAAATAAAATAGTATTAAAGACACAATTGCCCCAGATGTGGCACAGCTGTTAAAATAGTGCAACAAGTCAAAAGCAATTCTGAGATAGTTTGGTTGAACTGTTAGGGTCTAGACCAAGAAGGTTTAAGATGACACCAATAACTATTGCTCAGTATAAGAAATTGTGGGACTTTTTGACAGTGGAGTTATTTGCATAAAAGCACAATGGCAATATACTAGTGGTCTCCAAGGAAAAAACATCAAGGCACAAAAGCAATAGATCTCTAGAATTTCTACAGAATAATCCTCTTTCAAGGGCTTCCAAAGAGAGCATTCTAGAAAGCCCAAGTTATCAGTTTTGTGTCCTAGAAACAGCAAATGGTAAGACTGCCTAAACATCAGAAGATTGTGAAGAGCCAGCAGAGCTACCTAAATTCTCCAAGTGTTCAGGATTCTCGTCTGGCGTGTATCGGAAGTCTGATTTTGGAACGCTGAAATAGTTTTTTCACTTTGAAAAGTGCATTCCTTGAGAACAATAGCAGTAACCTTGGTTCCAGAACTGTATGTAGTATATGAGGAAATATGTAAAGCAGCCACCTGGTCATTGATGCAATTAGTAGAAGTCAGACATGCAGTGGGGTGTGCCATGCTGTAGCGTATCAGGAATCTTCCATTAGCATCAGTCTTGTTTTATAGGCAGCACATGTAATGACACCTATAGTTCAGGTTGCCTACTACTACCCATTGCAAAACCATAGAACTTTGTCACACTTGAACAGTTCTGGCTGGAATTTTTCATGCCAGGTGTCTGCCTGGGGCTGCTTTTTTTTTTTTTTTTTTGGTGAAGGATGGGTGGGAATTTCAGCAAAAATGATTCAGCTGTTTACTAGAATGTTAGGGAAAATATATTCTTCTAACCATGTTGACAAATTTGTTGTAAGGTTCTTTGAGAAGCTCTAGTGCCTCCATCACAAAAATATTATGTGACCATGTAATTAATTGTCTCATAATGCATATACACAGGGGAGTAGAATTAGAATTGCATGGGCAAACTTTATTCTGGCATTTCCTAACTTTGCAAAATCAAGCATGCAAATGTTTTCTCTTTTAATATAATTTTGTTTTACGTAATGTGTATAGTTTCAAATCCCTCTTAAATGGCTACTGCTAAATTCCTTTTGTTGGAATCTAGAAATTTGTCAGGGGGAAAAAGAGGAGAAATATTGGGAGAAATACTGCAAATTTCCTTTCTTGGGCCTGTCAGGTGCACTGATTCAAAACCCCTTAATTGAGAATTGTTATGATAATCACAAACACAGATACAGGCACTTACGCATTTATCATGTATTTCATGATGGTGCATCACAGGCATTTTTCTACTACCTTATTTCTTCTTTATTTAGGAAGTCTAGTTTAATTTTTTAGATACTGGTTCTCTAAAAGGATTTGACTAGCCTTCAGTAGGATTCCATCCATGTATCACCAGATGTTCTAAAGGCTGTAGTTTAAATATGTGAATAAAAGTATTACTCCTCATAGGTTTCTAAGGCCCACTCAATAGTGACCATACAATAGCATTTCAACAGGGTTTTAATACACACAGCAGCGCTAAAATGGTAGTTGATTACAACCAAGGCCTCATATCTCTGATGATACCGTATGCTTAAATTTATGTGCCACATTCTACGTCTATGAAACACATTTCCACCCCCAGCTCTCACTGCATAAAGAGGCCCCACTCTTGTGCATCTAGTGGGTTGGGACAGGAGAAACAGATTGTAGTTGCCACCCTGCATTTCCCTCCCCTTCTACTATGACTTGAAGCATGCCGTTTTCTATATTGAACTTCTAAGGATCTCAAGAGTGAGGCATGAACTCTGGCCCCTCAATACCTCTCTGGTCTGTTACAAGTCTTTTGCTCCCCTCAGTCCCTTCTCTCCTGTGCCAAGGCCCATGGGAGCGGGACCAGCATTTCTGAACACTTTAGGGGTAAAACTCTATATATGCTGTATCATGTTGGGTCTACAGTCTGCAACAAGACTGCTGTTTGGATTGGAGTATCAGGTATACAGAAGCCTAATTCATAGTAAAGATTAAACTTTAGTGCATTTGTCCTGTTTTTTTAAATGCGGATTAATTTTAAAAAATTATAGTTTATATCTGTCTCTGGGAAGCAAACTTTCATTAATATATATTTTTTTAAAAAGGGAATTTTCTAATGATGTACACAGGTCTGTTTGTATTCATATTTGAGTCCTCGCCTCTGTAAGTTATACAGGCTCTTAATTGTAACCACCTTGATGCTATAATATGTTCAATATCCTATTTCCCCATTTAAAATAATTAGAAATAAGAATATATTTGGTAGTTTGAACCTTTACTAGTTTAGTAAAGAGTAGTGGTAACTTCTACAAAGTTTTCATTTTAATGTTTGTTTGTAGTTGGTGTATGAATTTTTCCTGAGATTTTTGGAGAGCCCAGATTTCCAGCCTAGTATTGCAAAGCGATACATTGATCAGAAATTTGTACAGCAGGTGAGTGTAACATTTTTATATTTAATAGTTAATTAACTCTTAACTGAAAGGGATGCTGTTGTGGTGTTGGTTTGTATTGCACAGCTGAATATCTAAATAATACAGCATAATTTACTTGTACAGGTCATAAAATAACCAGCTTTATTAAAATGTAATTCTTTGTATTTTAACATGAGAATCCTTTGTTTGCCAACTATTATATTAGCAGAAGAACATCTATATAGACTACATGTAATCTGGGAATTCAGAACCATATAAAACATAGAGATAATACTGAGTTGTTACAGTTCTTTTTCTTAACCTACAGTAGTTTCAGTTTGTGGAACAAATTGAAGTTTCTTAGTGATATACTGTACTGTTTACCCATGAAATAGATAATCCTCAGTGCTGTGCTATTGTAATGGTTTTGTGACTCTAACTACATAAGCTAATATTTTTGTGATGGTTCTCAGGGCACCCAGGACTGTAAGTCGCCTTGTTACCCCCAGCATCCAGCACGAGGGAGGCTTGCCTGTGCCTAGCTGGTTGTCAGCTCCGTAACACTACCAGTCTTTCAGCCACTGAAGCACTCTCTTCTGGGCTCTGCCAGCCTTGTCTTTTCCTTGCATATTAACAATAGATGCATCCCAGTCCCCAAGTCCCTTTTGAAACATTCTGTTGTGATATCCAGCCCCTGACACCGGTTAGTCACAGAAATCCCAGGTCCTCTGCCTCAAAAGTACCCCAAGTTTACCAGTTTTACCTTAAAGCACCTCTCCTGTATGACACACAGCACTCGTAATAAAACAGGAGCTTTATTAAAGAAAGGAGAGAATTATGCTACAAACAAGAGGCAGTGATGGAAACAAATAGTTACAATACATAACAAAATAATAAAACTCAAACCTGGGTCAACACTTTATATTTATCTTTCCTATCTAAAAATAGGTTTTCCTCCCAAAGTTCAGTCTGTTGCAGAGCTGGCTGCCTTCACAGTAACTAGGATCCAGTTTTTCATGAGAACACCCCTGCTCCTCACGGTGTCTCCTCAATAAAAGGATCCAAAGTGCCTTTCCTCACTGCATTATGTTGAAAGTCTTTTGTCTTTATTCATAGGCAGGGTGATTCTCTGTTTGTTTGTTGTATTGTTCCTTTTTTACCTCCAAGTGGTTTCGATTACTTGCAGTTGTCTCTGATGGCTTTCCATTGAAAGTCTTGGAATGGAGCAAGGCTAGACAGTTGAGCCTTGCATTCCATCACTAGGTAACCAAGGCAGGGTGACAACTCTCGCTTGTTTGCTTGAGTGGGCCATCACTGAGATATATGTAATCCCCGTTTGACTAACATCTACTCCCAAGTCCCTAAAGCATACTTCCAATATAAATACATTATTCTCTAAATATTACCTGTACTTACATCTCACAGGATTATGAATCTTGACAAGTTATGAACAAGAAAACAGTTAGTATAAATAAAAGCATAAAATGTGTAATGCATCATATTTGTTTTGAAATGAGAAGTCATTTAGATACATTTTCTGTTACCTCCCGATATCCGATCCAGACAGAAAGTATTCATAGTTGTGATGGCTGAGATTTTTTTTGTTCTACAGCTTTCTTTATAAAAGCACCATAATTCTGTCAGAACCTCACTCTTTCCTTTCTCCTGAGAAAATGTACATGATTCTTATCTTTTCATTTTACAGAATGTAGGCCCTGATCCTGCAAACACAAATATATTGCTTAACTTTAAACACATGAATAGTTTTGTTGAAATCAGTAGGCTACCTGTGCCTATTTAAGCATGTGTATGTCTTTAAGGATAGGGGCCTTAAATAAATATCTCACCATCATTTGTGAGCATCGTTTACACATTTTTGAAGCTATAAAGTGCAGTACTTTCTAAATGTTATTAAATAAAATTATACAAAACTGTAATCAAAATGATTTATCTAAAGACATTTTAATCCCAGTTGAAATGACTTAACTGAAGTGCATTGTATAAGAAGCTTCATGTTGGGTTTGGGTGTAGTTTTTAGAAGATTAAATGCTAAGGGACAGTAAAATAAAGCTGCTGAGTTAACAAGTTACATTTATTTATTTAGTATTGAATATTTGAACAGAATTGTAAGTAACAGTGTTGTTTGCTTCTAATAATACTTAAATGATTTGTGAATTAGAATTAACAAAATGACAGTTTAATTCTTTTTAAAAAGTAATCTCTCAGATATATTTCTTTTAAAGCTGTTGGAGCTTTTTGATAGTGAAGACCCACGAGAGCGTGATTTCCTAAAGACAGTCCTTCATCGAATCTATGGAAAATTCCTTGGACTAAGGGCATTCATCAGAAAACAAATCAACAACATTTTCCTCAGGTACATTATAGATTTAGTTCTTTATATAGCCTAGCCTGTTGCGGGATTCAGTGTGGATATTACAAGCCTGGCACAGACGCTGGGTAGGTATTTGGCTCGCTAGTTCATTCTGACTTCACTGCTATTTCCATAAATCCACACTAGCTGGATTCAAACTAGCTTGGGTAGGCTAGCCTAGCTTTTGCTGTGAAGACATACCATAAACCCCAAAAGAGCCAACTGACTTTTAACTTTGAAGAAAAACAAATGTTAGAAATAAAATAAAATGCATTTGATAAGGAGCTTCACATTTAGAAATTATTTCCCCCCTCTTAGTTTCATTTTATTAGTGTACTGAGTGCTATTACATCTTATTTTTAACAGGTTTATATATGAAACAGAACATTTTAATGGTGTTGCTGAACTACTTGAGATATTGGGAAGGTAAGTTTGGTTCAATAATATAAAATGAACAGTTGAACATTATTTTGTGTTCCTATCCAATTATTTTGGGGTGGGGTGAAAGAATTGTTCTGATGTTTATAGTGATGAACTGAGGTCATTGGTATATTTTTATATTTCCATGTTGCTATGCAAATATAGAATTAGAAAAGTGTACTTTTCTGTAAATCTTAGAGATGATTGGCAAAAGATTTCTTTTTAAATTGGGCTTCTCTTTTTGGCTTTGGCATGATGCATGAAAAGCATGAAAGGTAGCTTTTTCCTTAAAAAGGGCTTTGTTTTCACTTGCTTATGCTTTTATCTTTAAAATATTGACACTTCTTAATCTTGGCTTTGCTAAGAGACTAGTTGTGTATCTCAGAGGAGTATATTGTTAGTTCTTACACCTAAATTGAAGATATTAAATCTTTAACAGGTTTTTCCTTTTCTACCATGTTAGTCATTAAAGCTTTGTAGGTGTTAAAATAGTCTGACTGAATATCCTTTCCCCTCACAGTTGCTCATCTTTCCCACTCTGAGATTTTTGTGATGGTACTCCACAGTTGACATAGATCTATTCTGCACTGGTGAAATTTACCAAAAAAATTCCCACCGTTTCAGCTGAACACTTGTTAAAGTTAATGAGAGTTGGAGGGAGACTGAGCTTCAATGATCAGAACCATGTTTATTACTGCTTCAATTAGACTTGCCTTTTAGCAGGTTTAACTAAAACACTGATTCTTCCTGCAAGAGCATCTCTATAGTAGGGCTCCCGTATAAAGGATTAGCTGAGTCATTGAGGATTTTTTGGTAAATTTCACTGGTGTAAACATGGCAATGGTGTCTACCCTTAAGAAGCAGGACCTGAATTTGTAAGGTAAAAAGCAAACTACTACCTCCTCTCCAGCCCCCATTTTAAAAAAAGCCACCAAAACAAATACACTTTCAGGCCTTATTTATGTGTCAAAGTAGTAAAATAGGACACAAGTCTATGTCTTCTCTTTCAAAGTCACCTTTTAATTATTGTGGGTGGACAGTGTGTCAGTCTCACTAAGCTCTATGGTTAATGTGCCTTGCTAAGCTCCACAGTGATTTCAAGAGGGAAAAATCTTAGAAATTTGAGTCTGGATTATCACCAGAGATCACAAAAGAACTGAACTTGTCTACTACAGACATTGATAACTGAGGTATGGCCTTATACCTACTGATAATAGCTGAGGATGGGCTTCCTGCCCACTTCCCAGTCCCTAAAGTAATAGGCACATTTTGTAAAGTACATATAAAAAAGTCAGCTTTGAGTACAGTAGTTCTCAATCTAGCAAGAAAAAGAGAAAGTTTCCCACGTTTTTTTAAAGATGAGATAATTGTGCTTATTCATGTTTTTCAGCATTATTAATGGTTTTGCACTGCCATTGAAAGCAGAACACAAACAGTTTCTTATGAAGGTATTGATTCCTATGCATACTGCTAAGGGATTAGCTTTGTTTCATGCACAGGTAGGTTTTTTGGAAAATTATTGGAACAGAATATATTTTATTAATATATAAATATATATAAACCTTACAATTTTTTCCATACTTGGAGGAAAAAGAAATTGAGAAGTTTTAAATGTTCTTTCTGACATAATGTTTTTTAACAGACACTGTTAAGAGTAGAAGAGCACAACAATGTGGCTTAAAGTCATGGCCTGCATTTGAAAACTTGGTTTTTACTGGTTTATCATAACTCAGACATTATTTAAGCTTGGTACTTTTTTGTATTGTCATCTTCATGTAACAAATACTGTTACAAATACTATTTACAAAAGAATAGAGGAATCTTGAATGTTTTTCTTTGAGAAGCATATTATTTTTTTCTTCTTTGAGTGCTTCTTCATGTCAATTCCAACCAGGTGTGTGCGTTCGCACGTGCACAGTAGCCGGAAGATTTTTTCCCTAGCAACATCTGTGGGGTCAGCCTGGGCGCCCCTTGGAGTCACGCCATCATGGCGCCCAATAAAGGGCCTTGCCGACCTACCACCCCCACAGTTCCTTCTTACCGCCAGTGACAGTAGCTGGAATTTACCTTTGCTGTTGCTTCGGCAAGCAGCTTAGCAATACTTTAGGTTTTCGCTGTAGATAGATAGTTTTAGTTGGTTAATATAGCATAGTTAGTTCACTTATAAGTTTCAGTTATGGGGGAGTCCCCCCCTCGTTTTTCTTCTCCCCTTATTTGGTACCAGGGCATGCCGTGATCCACGGGCTTCAAAACTTGCCAAGACTGCATGACGCGCATGCCTAAAAGTACCCCCACACCTCCTGTTTATGGTGTCTGGGCGAGGATCACCAAAAAAACCGCTGGAAAATCTGCTGGAAATTCTGACCGAGAACTCTTAAAGAGAGGGAGCAGTGGCTTAAAATCCTCCTCATGGAGGCAGATCTCCAACCTCAGTTGGACCCAGGCGCTGAGGATCCCAGTCCCAGTACATTGTCTTTGGCACGAAGCGCTCCAGTGCCGTCGTTAAGAGATCCGGCGTTGAAGAAAGACGCTGCCAAGGAGGCTCTGCACCGTCATGAAGCCTCTTGGGGGCATTCCAGCCTTTGGCTCCAGTCCCAGTCGCTGGCGCAAAAGAAGAAGGGGACAGAAAGAGGCTGATCCTCCTTGGCAAGATCCAGGGACCAGCCGTCAGTGGCACCTCAGTCGGGCGATGGCTCCGAGGCTCATCCTGGACTTGCGAGAACTCAATGAGTTTGTGAAGAAACTCAAGTTCCGCATGGTCTCGTTGGCCTCCATCATCCCCTCACTGGATCTAGTAGACTGGTATGCTGCCCTCGACTTGAAGGACGCTTACTTTCATATTGCAATCACTCAGCCCCATAGGAAGTACCTCAGGTTTGTGGTGAACAATACCCACTACCAATTTACAGTCCTTCCATTTGGCCTGTCGGCAGCACCTCGAGTCTTCACCAAGTGCATGGCAGTCATTGCTGTGTTCCTGCTCAGGCACCAGTTACTGGTGTTTCTAGAAGTACCTTGATGACGGGCTGATCAAGGGCCACTCCAGGACCCAAGTGGAAGCTCAAGTCAAATTCATCAGGGCCACCTTCGATAACCTGGGTCTCCTTCTAAATGAAGCAAAATCAACTTTGTCCCCCGTTCAGAGGATAGAGTTTATAGTGGCAGTACTGGACTCGACCCAAGCCAGGGCATACCTGCCGGAAGCGAGGTTCCAGACCCTGGCTGTTATCATTCGCGGTCTCAGACAGTTTCCCACCACCACAGCAAGAAACTTCCTGAAGCTTCTGGGACACATGGCTGTCTGTACCTACGTTATTCAGCATGCCAGACTCAGGCTCTGACTGCTCCAGTCATGGTTAGCATCAGTGTATCAACCAGCACGGGACAGCTTGGACAGGATTGTGACCCTGCCTCGCTCGGTCCTTGATTCCCTTCTGTGGTGGCTCGACTCTGAGGAGGTGTGCTATGGGGTCCCCTTCACCAATCCACAGCCATCTCTTTCGCTAGTGACGGACGCATCAGAGTTGGGCTGGGGAGCACATCTAGAAGACCTCAGGACTCAGGGTCTCTGGTCTCAGGCGGATCTGGCTTTCCACATCAACGTCAGAGAGCTGAGAGTGGTGCACCTGGCATGCCAAACCGTCCAGGCATACTTACCGGGACAATGTGTATCAGTTATGATTGACAACACTACGGCAATGTTCTATATCAACAAACAGGGGTGTACGCTCTTCTCCCCTGTGTCAGCCCTCATGCTGTCGAACTTCTGTGTAGAACATTCAATACACCTATAAGCGTCGTATTTTCCCAGGGTACAGAATGAGCTGGCAGGTCCTTTCAAAGTGGTGCCTTCGCCCAGACATCATGAATTCAATCTTCCAGAGGTGAGGATTTCCCCAGATAGACTTATTCGCCACATGATGCAACAGGAAGTGCCAGCTGTTCTGCTCCTTCCAAAATCACAGCCCGGGCTCTAGCGCAGACGCATTCCTCCTCCCACAGGGAGGTTGTCTTCTATACGCCTTTCTGCCCATACTACTCATTCACAAGATACTTCTCAAGATCTGGAGGGAACGAGTTCAGGTCAAATTGATAGCTCCAACCTGGCCCCACCTGCACTGGTACACGTTTCTCCTAGATATGTCCATGGAAGCTCCAGTTGCCCTGCTGCTCTTCCCGGACCTTATGACACAAGATCACGGTTATCTCCAACATACAAACCTCGGGTTGCTGCACCTCATGGCGCGGAAGCTCCGTAGTTGAACCCGGTGGAGGTTTCCTGTTCAGACTAGGTTAGACAAGTCCTCCTTGGCAGCAGGAAACCCTCTACAAGAGCTACCTACCTTGCCAAGTGGAAGAGATTTTCAATCTGGTCAGCACAGCACCATTCGTTCCCAACACTAGCCTCAGTGCTGCTTATTTTGGACTACCTCCTCCATCTGAATCAGCAGGGGCTTTCGATGTCATCAGTAAGAGTTCACTTGGCCGTCATCTCGGCCTTCCACCCAGGCGTGGAAGGCCGCTCTGTCTTTACTAACCTGATGGTCTGCCAGTTTCTAAAAAGTCTCGACAGGCTATACCCTCATGTCTGGCAGCCTGGCTCGGCTTGGAACCTCAATCTGGTTCTTTCTAGACCCATGGGATCGTCCTTTGAACCCTTGGCGTCGTGCTCCCTGTCCTACTGCTCTTACAAGGTCACGTTCCTGGTTGCGATAACCTCAGCCAGGAGGGTGTCTGAACTTAAGGCCCTAACATCAGAGCCCCCTTACACCGTGTTCTATAAGGTTCAGCTCAGACCTCATCATGCTTTTCTACCGAAGGTTGTATCAGTTTCACATTAACCAGGACATCTTTCTCCCGGTATTCTATCCTAAACCGCATTCCAGCAGCAGGGAGCAGAGACTTCACTCACTGGATGTCCATAGGGTGCTAGCCTTTTACATTGAGAGAATGAAGCCGTTCAGAAAATTGGTCCAGTTACTCATGGCGCATTTCGTTATGGATCACGTCCTGCATTTGTGAGTGCTACATCTTGGCAGGGGTTCCTGCACCTCCAATCACAGCGCACTCCACCAGGGTGCAGGCTTCATCAGCAGTGTTCCTGGCTCAGGTTCCCACTAAGGAAATCTGCAGAGCGGCAATGTGGTCCTCCATTCATACTTTCACCACGCGCTATGTGATTACCCAGCAGGCCAGAGACGATGCGGCCTTTGGACGAGCAGTGCTGCAATCAGTGGACAACTCCGACCCCACCTCCTGAACTTGGACTTATGAGTCACCTGATTGGAATTGATGTGAACAAGCACTCGAAGAAGAAAAAACAGTTACTCACCTTCTTGTAACTGTTGTTCTTCGTGATGTGTTGTTCATGTCCATTCTATAACCACCTTCCTACCCCTCTGTTGGAGTAGCCAGCAAGAAGGAACTGAGTGGGTGGCAGGTCTGCAGGGCTCTTTATTAGGCGCCATGAAGGTGCGACTCCAGGGGGCACCCAGACCGACCAACCCCACGGATGTTGCTGGGGGAAAATCTTCCAACTACTGTGTACGTGCGCGTGCACACACCTGATTGGAATGGACATGAACAACACATCTCGAAGAACAACGGTTACAAGAAGGTGAGTAATCCCGTTTTTCGTATGGGCTTAAACAGTTCAGATAAAGCTGCTCTACTCTGCCTAGTAAATATTGTACATTTAAAAAATATATTAAAGCAGTGATATATAATAATAGTTTTTTGGGTCTGTTACAAATTATGTAGTTATAATGTTTAATTATGGAGTGTCAGTTTTAATTCCATAGTTAAGGTTGAGTTCTGTTTTTGCCTGGATTCACACTGTATTTTTCAAATATAACAAAGAGGTTATCTTCCCCAAACTTACAGCACTTTGTGAATTTATAAATAAATCTGATAATTAGTTTGTTATAACTATTTAAAAACTGGCTCCTTTAAGTTAGTATCTGTTAGTCTTTCCTTTGTCCTGAATGATATGAACGTAATAGGAACTTCAAATTCTTCTTCGAGTGCTTGCTCATATCCATTCCATTAGGTGTGCACGCGCCGCGTGCACGATCGTCGGAAGATTTTTCTACCCTAGCAACACCGGCGGGTCGGCTGTGGAGCCCCCTAGAGTGGCGCCTTCATGGCGCTGAATATATACCCCAGCCGACCCGGCGCCCCCTCAGTTCCTTCTTACCGCCCCTGACGGTCGTTGGAACTGTGGAGCGCGGCATAGCTGTTCTCCACTCTCCCTAGCTTAGTTAGTTATTCGCAGTTGTAGTTATAGTTATAGTTCTAGTGTTTGTAGTTTAATAGTTAAGTAGCTTTAAAGTTGTTATATTTGTTAAAATAGTCCAGGGGACTAAGGGGGTCGTCTCCCCCTTTCTCCCCCGGCCGCGGGCCCGGGCTCATGCCCAGAGCTCCCGGCTTCAAGCAGTGCGCCTCCTGCGCTAAACCTATGCCCACGAGCGACCCGCACGACTCCTGTCTGAAGTGCCTGGGAGAGTCCCACCAAACAGATAAGTGCAAGATCTGTAAGGCCTTCAGACCAAGGACCAAGAAAGAGCAGGACTTTCGGCTCCGGCAACTCCTGATGGAGGCGGCACTTAGCCCGGACACTCCCTCTACGAGCCAGGCCCCGGCACCTAGCGCCTCGGTGCGCAGTGCCCCAGCAGCACCGGCAATGCCGACAGCGCGGGTAGTGTCGGACAAACCTCCCCGGCACCGGACCTCGTCGGCACCGCAGCAGGTACCTCGACGCCGGTCATTATCCCCGGGGCATAAAAAAGCCCATAAGACGGGGACCTCTGTGCCAAAGACGCCGGCTCCCCCAGTGCCGGGGGTAGAGCCGAGTGCGCCGGTGGAGCACCGGAAACAGGTGCCTCCAGCACTGTCGACTCCGGCACCGAGGCCGTTGAGTCCGGTGCAGATAGCGTCTCCACCGAGACCGGCGGTAATACAACTCCTGTCGACTCCGGAGACCTTCGTGGCGGCGAGAGACTTGATAGCTCTCACAGAGCCGGCACCGCCTCAACCACTGGCACCGACGGCACCGTTGACTCGCCCGGTCCAGTCAAGGGGGAAACCTGCCCTGATGCGCCCTCCATCGCAAGGGCTGGAACCTCGGCACCGGTCCAGGTCCCGAAGCAGGTCCCCACGCCGCTCGCAGTCCCGGCACCGAATATCACCTCGGCACCGGTCGTACTCGCGGCCAAGATCTTCGTCGCGGCACCGTTCTACGTCTCGGCACCGCTATGATCGTCGGCACCGATCAACGTCGAGACGTAGTTCTCGGCACCGCTACGGTCGACGCTCGACGTCGAGAGGCCGCTCCCGGCACCGGGCATACTCCAGGTCCTCGTCGAGGTCCAGATCCGGCTCCCGGCACCGACGAGGTCATCGGCACCGATCGCGGTCCCGGCACCATTCGCCGGCACCGCGTAGAGATAGATCATCTCCGGACCGGCACCGTGCGGCACCGCAGCCCACGGGAATCGTTTAGTCACTCTCGGCACCGCCATGGCCATCAAGATCGGTGTCTCGCTCCTCGGAGGACCTGTCGAGATCGGCATACCCCCCTCAAGGGCAAGCCGAGGAACGGAACTTGGGCCATTGGCAGGAGATGGCAGAGGACCACTCCCATGGACCATCTCACTGGTCGTTTTGGACCCCGTGGGCGTACCACCAGGAGCAAGGGGCTCCAATACCATCGACCTCTCGCTCGGGTCACTCGGTTAGAAGGGCCCCAGAATCCACCATCTCTCGGCCTCCGCCAGGGGGCATGGAGGCTTCCGTGTCCACGCCACCTGACACCATAGATCCAAGTACAGGTGATGCTCCGGCCCAAGAGCAGGGGGATCAGGACCCCCCCTTGGATCCAGTACCACCGGAGGCATCTTCCTCCTCCTCTCCGGATGAGGCAGTGGCGGGCACTTCATGTATAGGTCCCCCTCCGATAGATCTTCGGGCTCACCAGGATCTCCTGCGTAGGATGGCCCGTAATATGGACCTGCAGGCGGAGGAGATAGTGGAAGTGCAGGACCCTATCGTGAACATCCTCGGAGCGGATGCCCCATCGAGGGTGGCGTTACCCCTGATCCGCACGATACAGGTCAATGCGGATACGATATGGCAAACTCCTGCCTCTATCCCACCCACAGCGAGAGGGGTGGAAAGGAAATACTTTGTTCCGTCTAAGGACTACGGGTACTTGTATACCCACCCCCAACCGTGTTCACTGGTGGTGGCATCAGTGAACGCACGAGAGCGCCACGGCCAGCAGGCTGCAGCGCCTAAATCAAAAGAGGCTAAGCGGCTCGATTTGTTTGGCCGTAAGGTTTACTCAGCCGGAGGGCTGCAACTTAGAGCGGCGAACCAACAGGCGCTACTGAGCCGCTACAATTTTAACTCCTGGAACTCTATGGGGAAGTTTAAGGAGTTGATTCCCCAAGAGTCCAGGGAAGAGTTTGGAGCCATGGTAGAGGAGGGCAAGAAGGTGGCTCGGACCTCCTTGGACATAGCGGACTCGGCTGCGAGGACCCTGGCTTCGGGTATCGCTATGCGGAGGATCTCCTGGCTTCAAGTTTCGGGTTTGCCTCCGGAGCTGCAGCAAACCCTACAGGATCTGCCCTTTGAGGGACATGGATTGTTCTCGGACAAGACGGACTCTCGACTGCAGAGCCTCAAGGACTCGAGAACAATCATGCGCTCCCTGGGGATGCATGTTGTGGGCCCTCAGCGCAGACCATTTAGGCCGCAGCCTCAGCGCTTCTACCCCCCCC
>NC_048300.1:42179778-42367202 GCF_013100865.1 Trachemys scripta elegans | reverse complement strand
TGGAATGGATATGAGCAACACATCTCGAAGAACAACAGTTACAACGGTGAGTAACCGTCTTTTTCCTGTGTATTTAATTTCCTGAAATCTTGGGTTTAGACTATATCTGAAGACCTTAGGTGGTAATTAAGCTAAATTGTTAACAATTGTTTATCCAGGCTACAGGTAAAGTCAGCTCAACAGCTAAGGTAACTCTTTAATTGGGTCATTGTGGCATCAGAGGTAATTTAACCAATCACTATTCCTCAATAGCTGATTGGCATGCAACAGGTTCCGTTGGTTGTAAGGAGGGGGGACTGGACACATGTCAAGTTAGTAGACTACTGTGTCAAACTGTCCCTATTTTTAAAGGTTCCATGGCTGCCAGCTATTTGGACATCAGTGCCTGAAAGACACTCTGTGGTACTAGTGCCTCAGCTGTGATGCACACTGAAGTAGCACTGCTGGGGAAGTGAGACAGGAGCATAGGCAAAGCTCTTAAAAGTACAGGGACATTGGGACTCTCAGACTGGGCTCTCCTGTCCGTCCTTTCATATAGTGCCAGTCTTTGTAATATAGCCCTCTAAACCAATAAGTCACTTGCAAATTAAGGGGCAGATTCACCAGTACACTTTGGCTGATTTGTACTGTTCTGGAAATGCAAAGTAGCTGCAAATCTGGGTTAACTACCTAGTGTACTCTGGCTGCCTTATGTTTAGGGGCGTACCAAATTCACAGCCATGAAAAACGCGTCATGGACCATGAAATCGGGTCTCCCCCAAAGGAAAGGTGTGGGGGAGGAGCAAATAGCTGGGGGTGGGGCGTTAGAGGGTTACAGATTTTTGTAATAAGGCAAAAATTGAGTGTCTCTATTCAGTCCATGATTTTTTAGTTTCTAACAAAGTTATGAAGTTAAGTTCACAGGCTTGTCTTTTGAAAGCATTGTGCAGGTTTCCTGATGAGGACTGATAGGTCAGATATAGCATGTTCATTTTGTGAAAAGTGTTCACCCATAGGTGATGTGTTTTAGTCTTTTGTCATTTTCCTGTGTGAGTTCGTTCAAGTGCATAGTGATTGTCTGGTTTCACCCATGTAGTTATTGTTGGGGCATTTAGTGCACTAGATGAGGTACACCAAATGTTATGATAGACTTGTAGGACCCATGGATCTTGAAAGGTGAGTTGTGGAGGATTTGATCATTGTAACAGTAGAGATATGTCTTCAGGTTTTGCATCTGTTCTGGCAGAGTCTAGTGCTGCTTTGAGTTGTTGTGTCCTGGTCTGTGGGGAGTTTGCTTCTGAGAATGAGGTTGGAGAGGTTGGGGGGTTGTTTGAAGGCCAGAAAAGGGGGTTCAGGTAAGATTGCTTTCAGGATGGGGTCTCTATAGAGTATGGGTTGTAGTTATTTGATCTTCAGAAGCAAGAAGCCTACTAAACAACCACTGGGGCCACTGAATGATCGTGATGCTAAAGGAGCACTCAAGGACGATAAGGTCATTGCAGAGAAACTAAATGAATTCTTTGCATTGGTCCTCACATCTGATAAGTCACCAGGACCAGATGGTATTCACCCAAGATTTCTGAAGGAACTCAAATGTGAAATTGTAGGACTACTAACTGTAGTTTGTAACCTATCATTTAAATCAGCTTCTGTACCAAATGACTGCAGGATAGCTAATGTGATACCAATTTTTAAAGTGGGATCCAGAGGTGATCTCGGCAATGACAGACCAGAAAGCCTGACTTCAGTACTGGGCAAACTGGTTGAAACTATAGTAAAGAACAAAATTGTCAGACACATAGATGAACATAATTTGTTGGGGAAGAGTCAACATGGTTTTTGTAAAGGGAAATCGTGCCTCACCAGTGTATTAGAATTCTTTGAGGGGGTCAACAAGCATGTGACAAGCGGGATATAGTGGATTTGACAAGGTCCGTCACCAAAAGCTCTTAAGCAAAGTAAGCTGTTATGGAATAAGAGGGAATGTCCTCTCATGGATTGGTAACTGGTTAAAGGGTAGGAATAAATGGTCAGTTTTCAGAATGGAGAGAGGTAAATAGTGGTGTCCCGCAGGGATCTGTACTGGGACCAATCCTATTCAGCATATTCCTAAATGATCTGGAAAAAGGGGTAAACAGTGAGGTGGCAAAATTTGCAGATGATACAAAACTACTCAAGATAGTTAAGTCCCGGACAGACACTGAAGAGCTACAAAAGGATCTTTCAAAACTGGGTGACTGGGCAACAAAATGGCAGATGAAATTCAATGTTGATAAATGCAAAGTAATGCACACTGGAAAACATAATTCCAACTATACATATATAATGATGGGGTCTAAATTAGCTGTTACCACTCAAGAAAGAGAGTCATTATGGATAGTTCTCTGAAAACAACCACTCAATGTGCATCAGCAGTCAAAAAAGTGAACAGAATGTAGGGAATTATTAAGAAAGGGATAGATAATAAGACGGAAAATATCATATTGCCCCTGTATAAATCCATGGTACACCCACATCTTGAATACTGCGTGAAGATGTGGTTGCCCCATCTCAAAAAAGATGTATTGGAATTGGAAAAGGTTCAGAAAAGGGCAACAAAAATGATTGGGGTATGGAACAGCTTCCATATGAGGAGAGATTAATTAGACTGGGACTTTTCAGCTTGGAAAAGAGATGACGAAGGGGGATATGATAGAGGTCTATAAAATCATGACTGGTGTGGAGAAAGTAAATAAGTGTTATTTACTCCTCATAACACAAGAACTAGGAGACACCAAATGAAATTAATAGGCATCAGGTTTAAAACAAACAAAAGGAAGCATTTTTTCACACAACGCACAGTCAACATGTGGAACTCCTTGCCAGAGAATGTTGTGAAGGCCAAGATATTTCTTCAAAAAAGAATTGGATAAATTCATGGAGGATAGGTCCATAAATGGCTATTAGCCAAGATGAGCAGGGATGGTGTCCCTAGTCTCTGTTTTCCGGAAGCTGGGAATGGGTAACAGGATGGATCACTTGACGATTACCTGTTCTGTTCATTCCCTCTGGGGTACCTGGCATTGGCCACTGTCGGAAGATAGGATACTGGGCTAGATGGATCTTTGGTCTGACCCAGTATGGCTGTTCTTCTATTCTTACACCCCATATGGGTTCCAATGATGAGTGGCCGTAAGTGACAAATAGGGGTATGTGGGCAGAGGAGGTTTGTTGTTGAAGGCAGTTTTGAGTGTGCTAAAGTGTATATCCTGGACTTTCTCGTAGGAACATATTCTGTGGTATCTGAGTTCTTGGCTATAGATAACAGATTTCTTGGTGTGTTTGAGGTGGGTAGTGGATCTATGAGGGTAGGTGTGGATGATCCTTAGGTTTTTTTGTATGTAGTTGTCAGTAGGGTTCCATTGTTGACACGGATTGTGTTGTCAAGGAAGTTGATGCTAGTGTGGGAGTGTTCCAGAGAGAGTTTAATGGATGGGTTTTGGTTGTTGAATTTGTGGTGGAAATCTATGAAGCAATTTAAGTTGTCTGTCCAGAGGACCAGAAAAAGGAAATTCCATAAAAAATAATAAAAGACAGAAACTCTGTATTGCCTGTGGGTGAACACTCTTCACAAAGCAATCACTCTATATCTGATCTGTCAGTCCTTATCCTCAAAGGAAACTTGCACGACACTTTCAAAAAATGAGCCTGGGAGCTTAAACTCATAACTTTACTAAACACGAAAAATTATGGACTGAGTAGACACACTGGATTGAGAGTTTATTACAACAATCTATAATTAAAAACCTCCTTCCCCTCCCCCCCCCAAGCTACCTCCCCACCCCTGCTTCTGAATGGTGTTAATGGGCCACTTCACCTTGAATGGTCCCTTGAAATATGTGTTAACTACTTATGCTAAACAATCTTTTCCACCTTGTATTTAGCTGTGAGGTTGAGTTCTCGTCCCAGAACTGAAGAAGAGCTCTGTGTATTAAGCTGGAAAGTTTGTCTTTCTCACCAATAGAAGTTTGTCCATTAAAAGATATTACCTCACCCACCTCATTTCCTAGATATCCAGTTTCCTAGATTTTACCCTTAAATTGGTGATCTATATTCCCAACCTTAACTCAGTGTTAACATAGCTTTGGGGCTAGCAATAGTTTTGAATGTGCATGACATTGAAACGCAGCTTATTGGTACATACTTCCTAATTGAGGAGCTGATGTCTAGAAAAGACTTTGTTTAAATGCTGGATCTGCATCACAGGAAACAAATCTCCTAGTTAAATAAAAAATGAAACCTTTTCTAGGATAAGAAACTCAGCATCCGGACGTACTGAAGGCTTTTAAAAGATACAATAGTCTGAAATATATTTAGCCTTTTTTTAGTTAAATTTAGCTATATCCTTCTCTTAGGAAGAAAAATTAAAAAGACCTACATCTGATAAGGCTAAGCTATTTTGCTGATTAAAGTGTTTCCATTATCATTTGTGATATTTAGTTATGTTGTGTTGTCTTAATAGTGTCAATTTAAAATAGTTAAATAATAGTATCACTTACATTTTAGCTGGCCTACTGTGTTGTACAGTTCCTGGAAAAAGATACGACATTAACAGAACCAGTAAGTGTTTTTCAACTGAGTATTTTATTTTTGTATTTCTCATCTGAATTAAAATGTGTCAGTGCAATTCTCTCATCAGTGATAGCATTATTTGCCAATACTAATTTTGAGTAACTAACTGTAGACACTTCCGGAAAAATTAGGGTTTGTAAATCCAGGACACGGGCCAAAAAAGAGAGAGAATTTTTTATTTTGAAAGTACAGCTATATCTATTGGTAATAACTTGTGACAAAAATGGGAATATAGACTAGAAAATAGTTAAATTGCTGAGATTATGTGACTGACCTCAGTATTGGGAAAAGATCCTCAGTGTTCTTGGCCATGCCTTCCCAGTTAGTTGATCAGAAATTGGATTTTTCTGTCCAACTGGAAATTCTGATATTTTAACACTTTGTTTTCATCCTTAACTGGGACAAAAAGTCAAAATATTGAAATGTTTCATGCAATGAAAGATCCTGAAAAACTTTGATACGCAAAATGTTGAAATCTTTATTTCAGCAAAATGAAATCTGGTGCTAGGGTGACCAGGTGTCCGATTTTTGACCGGAACACCTGGTTGAAAAGGGATCCTGGTGGCTCCAGTCAGCACCTCTAACCAGGTTGTTGACTGTCCAGTTGGCAGCGCCACACAGCAAGGCTGGCAGGCTCCCTGCTAGCCTCTGCACCATGCGGCTCCCGGGAAGCAGCCGGCATGTCTCCGCTCCAGCTCTTATGCATAGGGGCAGCCCAGGGACTCCGCACCCTGCCTCTGCCCCAAGCACTGCCCCCGCAGCTCCCATTGGCCAGGAACTGCTGCCAATGGGAGCTGCAGGGGTGGCGCCTGCGGACAGGGCAGTGCTGCCTGGCCATGCCTCTGTGTAAGAGCTGGAGGGGGGACATGGCGGATGCTTCCGGGAGCTGCTTGAGGTAAGCGCTGCCCGGAACCCTCACTCCTCTCCCCCCTCCCACTATCCTCCCCCAGCCCTGATCCCCCTCCCGCCCTCAGAACCCCTCAGTCCCAGTCCGGAGTACCCTTCTATACCCCAAACCCCTCAGCCCCACCCCAAAGTCTGCACCCCCAGCCAGCGCGCGCACACACGCGCACACACACACACACGCACACACACACACACACACACACACCCTGCACTCTAACCCCCTGCCCCAGCCTGGAGCCCCCTCCTACACACCAAAACCCTCAGCCCTACCTCAAAGTCTGCACCCCCAGCCACAGCCCCCTCCCGCACCCTGAATCCCTCATTTCTGGCCCAATCCTGGAACCCACAACCCCACTGCAGCTCCCTGAGCCAGGCCAGTGAAAATGAGTGAGTGAGGGAAGGTGGGGAGAGCAAGTGACGGGGGCGGGCATGGTGTGAGAAGAGGCGTGGCCTTGGAGGAAGGGTGGGGCAGGGCAAGGGTGCTCAGTTTTGTGCGAGTAGAAAGTTGGCCATCCTATCTGGAGACATCCTCAATAGAGCAGGCACTAGGCATAAACAGACGAAGCAATTGCATAGGGCCTCGAGCACCTCAAGAGGGTCCCCTAATCATTTTTTATTATAAGAACTTGCCTGTTTTAGTACTGGGGGGGGCCCAAAAAATATTCCAGTTTACGGTCGGTCCCCAAGGGGCTAGTACCCACTCTGATTCCAATATCAAAATGTTTTGTTTGAGGTCAGTTCAACATGTAACTGTCTGAGCTGCCAGAGTGCGTCATGGGAGTTGTAGTTCAGGTGCCTTGGGCCCCCATTCTCCTCTGTGGGCCTGGCCAGACTCCCTCTCCCATGATGCACAGCAGCAGGTCAGCCAACAAACTGAAATGTTTCAATTTGGGATGATCTGATCCAAAACAAAATTTTCATCTTGTTTTTCCCCAATAGAAAATTGATTTTTTTTTGGGTATAAAACTGAAATTTTCCCACAAAAAAAATTGAATGTTGTTGAAACCACTTTTTTTTTTAAACAGAAAATTACTGACCAGCTCTATTTACAGTGCAGGATTGTTGTTCTCAATAAAAGAAAAATGAATTGTGTTTAGACAGTAATATTGACATGTGCACAGCAAATAGTTTTTAGATATGGTGATGGGTGCCAAAAACAGTTGGAGCAAATAACAAAAGTTAAAGCTTCTCAGCATATAAGAATCTATGGACACAAACTGTAATCCAGAATCCAGACTTTTAAAAAACAGTTGTCTCTGGCCTTATGGTTGAAGAAAACCTTGAAAATATGAACAGATTGCAAATCAATGCAGTGTTGTCTTCCTGAGTCTTCAGTCAGTCTGAAACAGTAACTCAAGAAGAGGTGTGAACTGCCTTGTTCAGATCAATGGATTGAGTCTGAAATTTAAAGATGAATTTAAATATCAACACTAACTATTTCACTGGGGAGGGATAGCTCAGTGGTTTGAGCATTGGCCTGCTAAACCCAGGGTTGTGAGTTCAATCCTTGAGGGGGCCACTTAGGGATCTGGGGCAAAATCAGTACTTGGTCCTGCTAGTGAAGGCAGGGGGCTGGACTCAATGACCTTTCAAGGTCCCTTCCAGTTCTAGGAGATGGGATATCTCCATTATGAAATGAAATATGAAATGAAATTATTGCAGAAACATTCAGCAAATATTCCATAACCCCAAGCTGCCTCTGACACTGTCCCAAGTGTCAAGAGCCCCAAATGTCCCTTTCCTCAACTGTTAAATCCTCCAACCTGGTCATTAACAAATTCAACATTGCGATTATACATCATCAAAACAAAGAGACTAAAAAATGTGGCGACAGCATAATATTTAATATAAAAATAGGATACTGTGCTGATTGTATTTTTTAAAATATTTAAAAAGTTGTTTTAAAAAGGATAAATGAAACAACTGTAAAATTTCAACCCTGCTTTAGCAGTGTTCTGCAGAATTTACTTAGTGATCTTGTCACAGATTTTAAGTCCTGGTAGCAGTACATTATGTTCAGTGAGGGACACACAACACAGTTGAGCTAAATTATCAAACAAGAACACCAAATTCTGCTGCAGTGTTAACTTATTCTGTCTCTTTGAAATAAACTTAATTCCAATCCTCTTCACCCCTACAGAAACACACAATTGAGACTTATAATTCTGTTTTCTCTAACACAAAATTTGTCAGATTATTTTCTGAAAATGGGATTTTTATGTTCTTGAAGGAGCTCCTTACCATGGCTCAGAGCCCCCTCGTCCCTGTCCCATATATGTCACAGAAGAGAGGGCTTGCAGCAGGCCCTGACTGCAGCCGTAGGCTCCAGATAGCCCTGCTAGCTAGACTACACTGTCATTCTCCTTGCTCCACAGGTTCAAGCCACATTCCAGTTCTGGTTCCCCAACTCCCTGCTGTCTGTCTCCACAGAACAGTGCAGAGAGCATGCACTATAATCCAATTAACTCCCCATTGTGGGGAAAGCTTTAAAGCAAGAAGCAGCTGCAGACAGGTTCCAGCAGGGCAGAGAGATTGAAAACAAAGTATCAGGCACCTGGCTTCAACATCATGTCAAATTTCAGTGGCAAAAATGTTAAATTCCATGGCCAGACAGTCCACAGAGCTCTGAATGTATGTCTACACTGGAATTAAACACCTGGTGACATTTGGGCTTGGAGCAGCCCAGCCTGAATGTCTACTCCACAAACAGCCCCGTGAGCCTGAGTCAGCTGACACAGGCCAGCCGCAAGTGATGAATTTCAGTGTAGACATACTGTGAGATGAATGGAGCATTTTACTCCTTTTGAAGATTTATTTCAGATTCTTTGTGTATTCGGCGAGACAACATTGGCTTACACTTTTGCAGCCATGAGGGCTAGAAATATATTTAAAAAAAAAAAAAAAAAAAGGCTGAGATTCTGGAGTACAGTAACTCCTCACTTAATGTTGTAGTTATATTCCTGAAAAATGCGACTTTAAGTGAAACGATGTTAAGCGAATCCCATTTCCCCATAAGAATTAATGTAAATAGGTTCCAGGGCAGCTTCCCCTACTCTGCAAGCACCAGAAGCGGGGGGTTCAACTTTCAGCCTGCCCACTCCACTCCTCCCCCCACCCTTGACCTGCCTCTTCTCCCCCCCCACCTCCTCCCCCTTTACTTCACTCGCTGTGTCCTGGCTCCTCCCTCCTCTCCCTTCTAAACACCGCAAGCCAGCTGATTGCCGCGTGGGGGGGGGAGGCACGCCGAGTCCTCGCCGGGAGGGGGAGGTGCACCGAGTCCTCGCTCCTTCCCCCTCCCTCCTGCCTCCAAACCGCCGCAAGCCAGCTGATTGCCCTGGGCAGGAGGGAGGGGGAAGAAGCGAGGACTCGGCGCATCTCCCCCCTCCCTCCCCTGCCTCCTGAAAGCCGCAAGTCAGCTGATTGCTGTCGGCAGAAAGCAGGGGAGGGAGGGGGAGCCTGCACGCCGAGTCCTCGCTCCTCCCCCCTCCCCCCTCCCTCCTGCCTCCAAAACACCACAAGCCAGCTAATTGCTGCGGGCAGGAGGAGGGGGAAGGTGCTGATCTGCGGGGTCTGCTGGCGGGCCGGGGGCACAGGGAGGCTGCCAGCTGTGGAGAAAGCAGGCAGCCAAACAACGTGAGAGTGGAGCATTGCACAACTTTAAATGAGCCTGTTCCCCAATTGATCAGTGACGTAACAACGTTAAGCGGGACGACTTTAAGTGAGGAGTTACTGTACAATTCTTCAGAAGTGGGATCACAAAGTTCTGGATGTAGATGACAGAATTGTGCAATGGCTTAAAGGAGAAAAAGATCAGAAATTGAAGCTCCACAGTAGATGAAACAGCACAAAAACCCTATAACTTCCATCATGTTATACTGTTGCTTTCAATTTATGTCTTGCCATTGTCAAAGAATGTGCACAGGTGTAACACAGGGCAGAATTTAGCCCAGTGATCAAAAGAATTTTAACTAGATTTTAAAGATGCATGAATCTGAACAGAATCCAGCTCAATCTGCTAGCAAGAATAAAATGCAGTAAAAACTTACTTTTACTGCTTTAAATAAGCAAATATGATTTTGACTGAACACGTGGAACAGCTACATTAAGTGAGAAGACCCTATTTTTTGCATAAAACTGTATTTTAAATTGAAAATTGTGCATATGCAGTGATCCACTTTCCTAAACAAAGTACTGTCATTTTCTTTTCTTTTTTAAAAAAAATTGTTACGGCAAAGTTATCATAAAACATTAATAGACTACATCATACATTAGTTATTACTT
Organism: Trachemys scripta elegans; assembly: GCF_013100865.1. Taxonomy (NCBI): domain Eukaryota; kingdom Metazoa; phylum Chordata; order Testudines; family Emydidae; genus Trachemys; species Trachemys scripta. The sequence goes on along the minus strand of NC_048300.1, from coordinate 42,357,425 downwards.
ATGATCAGGTTAATATTCAAAGCACCTAGCTGAAGATTCTGGCTTGCTGGCTGGGGACCCTTCCTCTCCTGAGGACACTAAAAAGGTGACTAAAATTCTAAACCTATCCTCTGTTTGGTGCTTCTCATGTGTACGTACTTGGTGTGAAACCGTTTCCATTACAAAGACAGTCTATATTTTACTATACCACAAATCATAGGTGAAGTCACATTTTTCCAGTAATATGCAATACAAAATCTTGCTGCTAACAATAAAAAAAAAAATTAATTTGTCATTTTGTTTAAAGTGAAGATCCTTTACTGGGCCATTTTGTAAGCAATTCAGAGGATCTCTAGGAAGCTGGCATTTTCTTATAAAATGAAGCTCTCATAATTTCCTCCCAAAACCTTCTTATACCTTAATACAACTACCACACGTGCAAGTATGCTCCCTTTTCTGCGAATCCCCTCCAACAGAGTATGTCCTGAGTAGCAAAAATATGGTGAGTCTTAACTGGAGTCAAATGTCATGTATACAGTGATTTATAAACATTTATAAATAAATAAACATATATTTCTTTGTGAGCTACACAAATTGAAGATGTATATCCCCTTTCCCATGCAGAGACCCACTCATCTAGATCAGTTTCTTTGTCCAAATCCCTCTCCTATCTTTTCATCTGGGTTGTTTTCCTAGCAATATCTTTTTCAATCAAAATTGTAGTTTTCTTATAAATTAAACCTTTTGTTCCAGCTTGCTCCCCAGGTCAACTCCTCAAATGTGGTTAAAGTTCTATTGTGGGAGGGGGCTCAGGGCTGGGGCAGACGTTTGGGGTGCAGGGGGGATGAGGGCTCTGGATGGGAGTGCAGGCTCTGGAGTGGGGTAAGGGATGAGGGGTTGTGGGGTGCAGGCTGCCCCGGGGCTGCGGTGGGGAGAGAGGACTCTCCCCCAGGCCTCTCTCACTGCAGCAGCTCCAGGCTGCGGGAGGGACTCCTCTCCCCCGGCCGCGGCAAGTCCGGGGCAGATCCGTGCTGGGGCTGGCGGGGAGGGACACTGCAGTGAGGGAATTTAGGCTGTCTTGTATCCAGATTAACAATGTAGTGCAAGTTGATAACTTAATTGGTCGTTAATATAGTAAAAGCACCCTGATTGGTTGCTAATTAAATCACACAGTGTTTTAATATCATGTGCTTCAAAGAGCCATAAGAGGTACTTTGAGTGTCACTGCACTGTAGTCTTGACACTTCAGGAATACTTGGTTCGGTGAGCAGCAAGCTCTATACACAATTCCTGTAAATAATGGGGATTGTCCAACAGGTACATATGGCTGTAGTTGAACCCCTGTGAAGTCTAAAGCAACTGTCAAGATTGGAGTATCCAAATTTTGTAAATGCTTTGGCTAATGTGAGCACTAGGCAAATGTTTGAATGCTAGCCTTAGTAAATAGACTTTTTTGGGGTTTTAGTATGTTTTGAAGAAAACATTTAAACGGTAATGCTTAAACAGCACTTTTAAAATATGCAGTACATGTTAAGTACCTGGTCCCTGTTCTTTGTAGGCTTCCTTAGCATTGTAATTTCCAGGCATGGGTATCTAGCTGATGCATACTTGAAAAATAAAAAAAGCTATTTTTTTTATGCAGCTGGAGTTCTCTGAAAGTAATATCCCCATAGGGACACACCTAACTTCTTAGGCCTGGGCATGACCTATTTACTCATTCCAGCTGAGAAAGAAGAAATTTAAAAATACTAAATGACACAATTAAGTCTCCTGGACACTTCGACTCCAGGAAATGAGGGAAACTTTAGACTTTTTAGTTAACGCTTAGTTTCATGCACATGAGGACTTGAGCTTAATTAATTCATACTCCCAAGTAGAGGTGTGTATAGTAATTTCTCACTAATCTGTTTTGTTCGGCAAATGTTAACTGTCTGCAAATATTATCTGTTTTTCTCTTGCATTGCTCAAGTTGTTTTGTGCCTGGGGAGGCAGGCAGGCGAATAAGCTATTATGCTTGTAAATTTTCTGTTATGTAACCAAGGAACCAAAGTCTCAGCATAATTATATAATTAACTAAGCTGTAAGCTAATTAAGCAACAGAAAAATTACCAGGACTTCATTGAAAATGTATTTATGTAAATAAACTGCTTAACACTGTAAATCCAGCAAAACTAGGACAGCTAATTTAAAAAGAGTGACTCCCTTTCCACGCCTCTTGAGTGTGGTGGGGAAGCAGATAAATGATAACCAATAAAGATCTGTGTGAAGGAAAATCAGAGGTTAGTCTCAGTAAAATTTAGGAGTTTAAATTCTCTCTCCCCTGCCTTTTTTTTTTTTTTTGGGGGGGGGGGGGTGTATTATCTTTACTGTTCCCACTCTGGAAAACTAGCGGATGAGCTCAGAAGTCTCTAAAAAGTAATGCCATTTGGACTAGTACCTTGCAAGATAGCCCTTAGTTCATTTCAACACTTCAGGTTGCAAGATTGTAACCCCATTTGGTTTGGCTAAGATCCCTCATTTCATAGAATATCAGGGTTGGAAGGGACCTCAGGAGGTCATCTAGTCCAACCCCCTGCTCAAAGCAGGACCAATCCCCAGACAGATTTTTGCCCTAGACCCCTAAATGGCCCCCTCAAGGATTGAACTCTCAACCCTGGGTTTAGCAGGCCAATGCTCAAACCACTGAGCCATCCCTCCCTTTTTTACCAAGTCTCTGACAGTTGTGACAGCTTGTTTCAGGAGTCATGTTGTCCATGTCTTAGATGGCTGATTTATTGGGTAAGTTTACATAGCCCACAGAAGTGAGTCTCCCAGCCTCGGTTGATAGACTTGGGCTGACAGGGCTTGCGCTGGTGCTCTAAAAATAGCTTTTATGTAGACAGTGCTTTGAAGTTGCAGGTTGGGGTGGAGCTCAGGTTCTGAAGCCCATCCCCATTCCCTAAGCTTCCCATTAAGACTGGTCTTCACAAGGGAACTATTGTTCTCTGCATATAACTTGCTTCCTTTTCATGAATCTGAACTTGGGACTTTCCTGGTTGATACCGTGATCATGTTCACTCTCATTCACTTTTCATTGAAAAGTGATACTCAGTTCTGCAACAGCAGCAGGTTCTTCTCTCTAGAATGAGGGCTTTAATAAACCTTCAAAGTTGGAAGCTATGGTAATGTTGAAAATATGAACCAGTGCAGTGATACATGCCAGACTACCTGAATAGTTCTAAGAGATGTGACATGCCCTGTTTCATCTCCAACAAGGTCCTATAGACTTAGTGGTTGCTGAATTTGGCATTTTTCCAAGATAACTTGGAAGTTAGCCTTTTTTGTCATACGCCATCCTCTTCCCTTATGAGAAGAGAAGAGGGAACATGCGGTGGAACATACTGTGCTCTGACAATCCCTCTGCCACAAAAGCCCCTTAGTTTGGCCAGACCAGAGCATGGGGTTTAAGGCCTCTTACATCTGTCTCCATTAGTCCCTTTTTCACACCTCTTGGAATGCTTGCTTTTGCTTTCTGTGTTACAATCTGAACTAGTTCTTGCTGCTGCCGCAACTTATCCTTCCATGCAAAAACCTCTGTCTGTATTTACCCAAAATACATATTTCTTAGTGATCTGGTCCACATCTGTTTTCTGTGGTACTGTCCATTTTAGGGACTTTAAAATTACTAACTTTCCCATTGAACCTGTAGGACAGTTTTCTCTGTACTACCTCTGCATGAGTGTTGCATTGAGAAGGAAGGTGAGGTTCATCTGCTAATGGAAAATCCTCAGTGTTCCATTAAAAATAAAACAAAATAATGATGTGCCCACAGTCGACCTCAGGAAGAATTATGCTTCCTAAGAAGAGATTCTCTGAATTTCTATTTCAAACAGTTAATCAGTCTTTTCTAAAACTCACAATTTACTTGGCGAACCCAAGATACAGACAATATAGTAGATTACAAAAGATTTGCACTATTATCTAAGTAAAACAAAACAAAAAAATCACGAAGCCTCCAAGCTGGCTGCTACTGGGGACAGAATCAGTCTCTGTGCAAAGATTATCCAAGTAGATCAGGCTCTCATTTCAGTCATGTTTTAATCAACCTGGTCTGACTGTAGCAGAAGATTGGGGGCCCTTTCCTTGAGGTCAGAGTCTGTCATGCGTGAAATGTCTCCATCTCTGAAATATGTAAAATTGCCACATGGAAATCCTGTTTACATTTTTAGTCATCACTACTTTCTCAATTAAGAGGCAAAGTCAGATGTTTGTTTTCACAGAGTAGGCCTTCAATTTTTAATTTATTGTTCAACCATCTGGAACAGGATGTAACTTCTAATTAAGTCTTCCTAGGGTCTCTACCAATCTCAGAACGGTAACTCCCAATAGAGTTATCTGAATATATTTTCTCTACAGATAGTCATCCTTTTCCAGTTTGGGTCTTTTGGCATCTCAGATAATAGAAAGGAATCAAAGGTGTTTGGGGCTTGGATTCCTCTATCTAGCCTTATAAGAGTTGTTTGGATCTGAGACAGCGTGCACGGTCCAACAGTTGCAACTTTTTAAATGGTTCCAGGTCTGGAGTTGCTGGGGCAAGTGCCCCCCAAAGAATGGATCTTTAGAGGGAGATCTAGCTACATGCAGTAGTGGGGCTGTTTGGACGCTCAAGAAACTTTTTGAAGCAGTGTGAATTTGAGAGTAAAGTTGTTGAAGTATTCTGAACACAAGGCAAAACACATGTCAGATGACCCAAAATGTTTCAATCCCCTTTGAACTACAGTTTTGGATAAGTAGTATAAGATTCATATAGTCTAATATTTTAATGTTAATATTAAAAATCTAGTTGCATACATACTGGAAACTTATTCTGATTTAATTTTTTATTTTTATTCTTATAATAGGTTATCAGAGGATTGCTCAAATTTTGGCCAAAAACTTGCAGTCAGAAAGAGGTTGGTCTTGTTATGTTTTAATGAATTATTCTCTTGTAACTGATATAAAAAAGTGCTGCAGGCTCAGAAGTGTTTTACACCTGTTGTGCTGTTTGTGGGATCTTGCAGGATTCTTTTTGTGGTTCTCGATTTCATAGGGCACTGAAGTTCACTGTAGAAATTGTGCAAACTTACTACTTTATTTTAAATCTGACAGCACTACTAATAGTAAATGCTCGTATATATGTTCATCACTAAAGATTCCTAGGATAATGTATTATCATTGAGAGGAATGTTCTAGTTAAGTCCCCTGTTCTTTGGTAGGAATTAATATAATTTTTCGAAAGAAACATTAAAGCTTTTTTTTAAAAAGCATTTTAGCGGTTACAGTGAGTGTAATCCATCTGCAGTGAGTGCTAACTATGAAAGTTTGACCAGGTCTTTTTCAGTGACTAAAGCATTAAATAAAACGTTCATTACTTTATTACAAAAAATGTTATACATTGTAATTTCATGTTTCGGTACAATATGTCTAATTCTTAAAATGTACTTTTTAAATGGTCTTGTGAAATCCATTTTTCTGATTGGCTCTGTCCCATGTCATTAAAAGTAAGTAGTTGGGAGCTTGGTGGCTTCATTCGTCAAAGAAACCTTCTAATTCTATATGAAAGCAGTGTCCTTTTAAGACTCTTTTATGTATCAGTTTTCTTCGATTTTCTGTGTTACTTACATACTGTTATACTCCTGGCATTTTAAAACTGAAATGAAGCATTTGTAAAAAGAATTCAGAATGGAGAAGAATGAGTCTCTGCAGCCAAAGCTGAAGAAATAAAATTTCTTCTGGTTTTCTTCAAAGCCTTATTTAAAATCAAATGACTTTTTAAAAACTTTAAAAGCAACCATGAAGAGGAGGCAATAAAAGATGGTTGTTATATTCTGGTAACTGAAACCAACAAGTAAGCCTGCTTACAAAAATTAAGAAGAAAAAATAGTAAATTGCAATAAGGAATCTTGCACGAGGTGATAATGTGCAACAGCAGTAATATACCATGTTTCTTGGAGCATACCTGTCAGTGTGTACCCTATTTTACTGATTATTCCGTTGGTATCCTCAGTCTAGCTATGTGATAGATTATATAAACTTTCTATATACCTTCTGAATGGCATGTATAAATATAAAAACTTTTCTTTATAAAACAGGTGATGTTTTTAGGTGAAATTGAAGAAATCTTAGATGTAATAGAACCAACCCAGTTCAAAAAAATAGAAGAACCTCTATTTAAGCAGATATCCAAGTGTGTGTCCAGTTCCCATTTTCAGGTATTAAATAGTATTTTCAATAGTGTTGCACATTTGACTTCTACATTAATTAGTACTATAATGTTTTGTGGTTCTGATTCTGAAATGTGTATTTCAGGTTGCAGAAAGGGCTTTGTATTTCTGGAATAATGAGTACATTCTTAGTCTGATTGAGGAGAACATTAACAAAATTCTACCAATTATGTTTGGTAGTTTATACAAGATCTCCAAAGAACACTGGAATCCGTATGTATTGCTTATTCTGATGTTGTTTTTTTAAAAGTATTATCAGAAATAAATTGTATTAGCCTACGTTCCTGTCTTAGACTGTGATCATGCAGACACTTATGCAGATGTTTAACTTGATACAGGTGAGTAATCCCATTGACTTCAAAATGTGATGAAGTGCTAAGAGAATGGTCTTTATATTAATAAGCATACTTGAAGGTAGAATGTCTAGAAGAATTTATGTTCTCCCAGTTACCACTTACCACAGATAGAAATGATTACTTAGCTGAAGTAAGAGGTTTTTCCAATTTGAATTAAGATATTGGATTTCTTTCACGTCTACATCTTTCATTGATTTGTACCCTTATGGTGAAAAGTTGGAATTTAATGAAAAAATGTCCAAGGAAATTGGATGGTGGTGTGAATGTTACACAGGTTTGACTTTGTGTATCATTTGTAACATGACATATAGTAACATATAGCACATTAGGAAACTTCTGATGCATCAAATGATCCAAGGAAAGGACCATGAGCTTCTTGCAACATCTACATCAATAAGTTTATTGTTGTCCAGGGTAATGAAGGAAAATTTTAAACTCTAAGCAAGTGGGGGGAGGGAATTTTTTGCATGTAAAATGATGTCCACCATCTGCTTATACAAAAGGATGTGAGAGAAGAGAAATGACTGTTGAATGCTGTCATTAATATATAACTCCTAAATGTTAAACAATGAGGCCTATTGTGTGAAGTTTCACTTAAAAAGTAAAATCACTATTGCACCTAAGTCTTAAGATACCAAAGTGTGTGTGTGTGTTTGTTTTTTCCAGTTAGTGAAACGTTTTGGAATGAAAGAATGAGAAGATTACATATTAGATGATTTAGAAATAACAGATTTGGGGCTATTCAGTATTCTGCCATCTTTAAGTGATACCTTCCCCTCAGTGTTGACTAGTAAAACCTTATTTTAATCATAGCATAAGCAACTGACACCAAATAAACACAGGACGCTGCTCAGAGGGTTGGTTGTGTATATCTTTATTCTGTTGGCCACTACAGAATTGTACAATTGTGGGAGAATGAGCTGAATTCTGTTCTGGCTTATGCTTAATCAACAGAACTGTTAAATAAATTCTAAATGCAGAAACTTTATTGCTAGAGATGCAGGAGTTACAAAGAACTCACTTGAAAAGTTATAGCTGTAGTTCGATTTAATATGAAAAACAGAATTACTAAATCTAAGCAATGGATTGAACCATTAATGCTTCAATGAGAATGTGTCTTCGCCTACAAATATTCAAGCAGATAGTAAAAACTGGAGCTATCCAACATACTCTAGTTCTGTCTAGTATATCTAGTTCTAATAGTGTGTAAGTTGGAGGATCCATTTTACTGAAAACTGAGAGATCTCTTTTCTAACACTGAGGTGAAATTAATTTTATAGAAGAAACTAATTTACTTTTTGGGCTTCTGCATTGGTATGTCAAAGGTGCAAGTGAGCAGTGTAATAGGAGTTGACAAACATATAACATTAGTTCACCCACATAATACAAAATCGGTGCGGGCAGACATGTTAAATCCTCACAGATGCCCAGTATAAACTTTGAACCAGATTATATGGGCTATTGAGTCCAATATTTGAGTTTATGAAATGGATCTTTCCATGTTTATTAAGACTGTATATCTAGCTGCAAGCACATCAGCTGTGAGACTGAATTATCAATGTTAGTCAGAAGACTAGTTCTGTGTCCTTTGTGTTTCTTGGGACCGCATCAAAATTCAGACCTGAAGTGAATCCCCCTTTTCATCAGTCACAGGAGAAGTCCCTATTTTGCCTCAATTTTTCTCATGAGATAAGTTATTCCATAAACTAGATGTCAGATAACTAAAGTATACTTAGAGGACTAATAAGTTCAGAAAGGTTTCTTTTATTGTTTCCATCCAGCTAATAGAGATAAAATGGAAAAACTTTCCCTGATATGCTTGGATACAGATGTTTCAGAATTATATACTTCAAAATGATTTTTTCTCTAACAGAAAATAAGAGCTTACTCAGCTTTAATGTGATCTTGAAGGAGAAAGTTTATGCTGTGAGGAAACTTTTGTGGGGGATGCACTCAGTAAACATACTAAGTATTTCAATTGGGTTTTAAAGTTTCTGCTGTTGCTGTGTTTGGGACATGTTTCCATTCTGGTACTTTGGGAGGGTCGGGGTAAGCAAGCAAAATATGGTGAATTTTGGCTTCCTATTTGTTTAGTATGATAAACTTGCTGTTTGCACTTCCTAACGGTGAATGATAACTGGACATAGTGTGATGAAAACAGAAAACCTGTCATACCTTTTTATTTTCTTTGACACTTATTTGTAAATATTTGAAATTATTTAACAGTATATACAGTGTCATAAGTGTATATGGCACTCTAAGCTCTTCAGGGCTGGGACTATTATTTGATTGTAGTTTAAATTGAGACGTAACTTGACAAGCGAAGATGAACGTTAGTGGAGAAAGTGAGAAGGGGGAGGGTAAGGGTTAAACAGCTAGATCACCCTGCTGTTTGAGTTAGTAATATATGCACCTTGAAGGTTTCATAAATTAAACTATATCCAATTCTACCCTGAAAATGTTCCAGTATTTCTTTTGAAGGATTATTAGTTAACTCTCAAGTGTAGTACCTACTTTAAACTTGCTGGAGGGGAATTAAGGGAGATGGGTCTTAATATATCTGAATAGCATCTTTTGCCCTGGTACTGGTAGAGGAGCATAATCCTAAAATGGATTATTGATAGACATGCAAGAAAATAAATGAAAAGCCTAAACCCACATCTCTGAGCTCTGTTTTTACATTTTTACCTACAAAATCAGACATGAAGGCGGTGTCTTGTGCCATGATTATACATTAGAACAATTTTCTAACAGGGAGAGTGGCACAGATCACCCCAAAATAACTTCCCCTCTCCGTAAAGCATTTTCTGTAGTGTAATCAGCAGCTGTGTCAAACCCTTTCCCTTGCTTGAGGCTCATTAGTCTATAGTTTGAGGATTTTATCCATGCCACCTTTCTCTTTAGGGACATTAGTATTATTACCCATTTTACTTTTTAATGTAATTTATTCTATTAAAACACTGACAGTTACTTTAATCAGATTTCAGCCTTGAAGGATATTAACATTTAAAAAATCATTCACTGTAGCTGGTTTATGTGAAGCCTTCAAGCTTTAATGTTTTATAAACCAAGGCAATGAACCAAATGTACTAAATGCATGTTCAATAAATCCTCATGTTCATGCATACAGGAGACTAGAGTAAACATCTGCATTTAAAACTTAGTTACAATACTGTCTAAATGAAGTAGGGCTGGAACAGAAAGAGGAAGTCAGATGCTAGTAAACAAATCTTATATCCAGTAATTTACAGTGCCTTCCTTTTGTTTTAGAACCATTGTAGCACTGGTGTATAATGTGCTGAAAACATTGATGGAAATGAATGGCAAGCTATTTGATGAACTTACAAGCTCATACAAAGCAGAAAGACAAAGGTAATCATTTTCTTAGTTTGTGTTTCAGAAATGCATCACCTGGGGGGGAGGAGAGAGTATGTACTGAATTTATTAATGTGAATAAAACTGCAGTATTTATAGTGAAATTAGTTGCTCATAGAAGACTTACAGTTGACTGATATGGTTTGTCAAAGGATAGCATAATCTCTCAAAGACAGATGTCATATTCTGCCACTGAGAATCAATACGTTGAGCTTTGATATTTGGCATGGGGAAAATCCTGACTCCTTATAGGAGTAAAAAAATAGTTTAAAAAAAAAAAAAAAAAGAGGAGTTTATAATAGACACTCCCCGACTTACGCAAGCGTTCCTCGAATTTTGCATAAGTCAGAAACGTATCTCCGACCATTATGCAAAAAAAAAAAAAAACAACTCCTCCTATTTCTAGCTTATGGAAGTTTTTCCGTAAGCTCGGATTTGCGTACATCGGGTTTATGTAACTCGGGGAGCGTCTGTAAATAAGAATAGCATATGCTGTTTCATCAACTTGCACATTGTAATTATAAAGTAATTATAATGCACATTGCATGTGGAACCTAGTCATGTCTAATCATTTTACTTTTTCTGTAGAGAAAAAAAGAAGGAATTGGAACGTGAAGAGTTGTGGAGAAAGTTAGAAGAGCTAAAGCTAAAGAAGACTCTGGTTGAAAAGCAAAACGTGCTAAATGCACACAACAGTACAAGTGCCAAATAAAGAAACAATGACCTCTGCTTGATAGACATACTTTTGTACACATTTTTGAAATATGTAAAAATTGCAAAAGAGAAACTTCATCAGTATAGTAGAAATGGCCAACTTTTTTTCTGGCATAATGTAAATGGGGAAAAAAAAATCTGACTTTACAAGAGTTGAATGATATATCATTACCACAGCATATTGTAAATTTGTTTAATCATTGATATGTCACTTCTGAAGTTTCACAGAAATGAATTTTATTCATAATATGAGTGAGAATTATGGGAGTGGTGAGAATTATGACTTGAATTTTCTTTTTGATTGTGTTGCACATAGGTGGTATAGTCTATGTACATTTTTCCTTTGTTTTATACATGCTTTTTACATTGCTGCAAACCTTGGTTGAGATTCTAGAAAAGGCTTCTAGTTCTGCTGTATTTTCTCAAATAAAACTAAGGTACATTACTTTTTACCTGTAACTTGATGGGATTCTCTGTGTGCCCCTTATTATTAGAGATCTCAAAGATACTGCTGTATAGAATTCCACTGAGTGAAGATGCCTATGCAGTGGGTTTAAATTTTTAATTATGAAAAGCACAAGTTAGAAATAAGATGAAGTATGAAAACACAAAATAAAACTCTAGTTTGAACAGATGACTGTATATCTTGTGTCTGACCTTCCACTTTGATGAATGCCTTGCTCTTCACGTGCCCCCTCCATGCTTCTCTCTGCTGGGTCTGTTTAAGTTTGTTTCTCATCCTGCAGCTGAGGATGGAGCTTCCCTTAGAGCCCATCAATGAAGCTCTTATGTCAACCCAAGGAATCTCTGTGGAACAATGCAGTTCCCTCCTTCAGAGGCTGATTTGAGCTGTCTGCAGCAGTTTCAGCTTCTGCTGGCCTGGGGAGTGAGACAAAATCTGGCATTCCAAACAAGGTTTCTCTATGGCAGTGCAGAGCACTAACCACAAATGCCTTGTTTTATTTAATGAAAATGCAGTATGCTGCTTAAATATGGAAAAAGCCGACTATAGAAGTCATTTGTTTTACTTAATCAAGTCTTGCTCACATCTTTTATCAGACGTACCATTCCAATCTCTTAAATTGCAGTTGTGTGAAAACTGTTTTGTAATAAAATCTTCACTGGGGGATTGAGCCGCATTCAATAAAGTCTTTATGTTTGTATTTAATGCTGTATATCACCTTCTTTTTGTGTCTCTCCATGATAACCAGAAGGCTTATGTTAAGTGAGTTGTGCAGAAATGTGTGCACTATTCAGCCTGAATGAAAAGCTTAAGGCCTTGTCTAGACTGCCACTTTATAGCGCTGCAACTGTCTCGTTATGGGGTGTGAAAAAACACCCCCTTGAGCGCTGCAAGGTGCCAGTATAGACAATGCACCAGCGCTGGGAGCTGCGCCCCTTGTGGGGGGAGGGGGAGGTTAGCGCTGTGACACGACTACACAAGCCATGTTAAAGCGCTGCCATAGCAGCGACGATGTGCCTGTGGCTATCTAAACTCCAGCTCTGGAGCGGAGTTAAATCTTGGCTGACAAAGCATAAAGGTTGTTGACCAATGGTATGATTCCACAGATAACTTGTGTCCAGGCCCTGCAGTTGATCAAGTATTGAATGTTCAATGCCCTGTTCTTAGCTGTTGAACTACCTCACCAGTAGGTGATACATTCCTAAAAGTATTGGCCTCATTTGTGTATCTGCTTAGGTGTGAAAACTGCTTGACATCTAGAGAAGATAATTACTTGTTTTCCTTAATTAGTTCTCAAGAGATTTCTTTACTGCTTGTAAGTTCGTTTGAAGAAAAAAGAAAAAGGTGCACGCAGTCTTCAGTAGGCAAGTCTGTACAATATTTGAATTAGGTGTGCTGCTTTTCTGTAGAGAAACAGTTTTTCCTTACTCCTTTTTGGCTTGGCTTGTTATATTTCAGAAAGGAAATGGGACTGTGCAGCAGCTTCAAGATATCTAAAACTGACTGACATGCCCCTAGCCTCTAATTGCATGGGGAAAGACTCAGTGGGATGCAGGATCTACCAAAGAATGTTTTCCTTGAACAGTCTGGTCCTGGATAAGTGCTTGTGCACTGTCTGGGTTCCCTTAGAATGACCGCTGGTTTGGTGGACTTGAAGTTCAAAAATGTGAGAGTAGTGTTTTCCCTGGGAACCAGGACTACACTGAGGCAGAGCATAGCAGTGTAGTTCTGACTATGGGGTGTGTCTTCACTAGCAATGTTAAAGTGCTGCTGTGGCTGTGTAGTTGTGGCAGCAGCGCTGGGAGAGAGCCACCCCCATGAGAGGCGTAGCTCCCAGTGCTGGTGCACTGTCTACACTGCCACTTTACAGCACTGAAACTTGGAGTGCTCAGGGGTGGGGTTCACACCCCGAGCGAGACAGTTGCAGCACTGTAAAGTGGCAGTGTAGACAAGGCCTTAGTCTCTTTAGCAATATGCACCACAACAAATCTTAAATCAAAATGGACAACATGTTTACAGAGCAAATGCTCTGTATTGATTCTTGCTTCAAAGAAAAGTAATGGCAGACTTGCAAAAATAGGAGACACAAATACTCTGTAGTTGCTCAGATGTGTCTTTAGAGGACAAACTGACCAAGAAACGTAAGTACATGTTTTCTTTTATATAAAAGTTTATATTTAGAGCAAATATCATGCATAATTTCTCTTCATTATGTATTGGAGAGTCTTTTAGTCATCTGAAGGGGGGGAATGGGATTGGCTTCAAGTATAAGATGTTACCTTTTTTTGATACATAAAAGTAAGGTTTGCATAATAAGTCCCTATTTTATGCTCCTACTACCTAAACAGTGGCAATTTCATATCCGCATTGGTTCCTTTTTCATTGCAGCTGATTCTGCACTACTCCGTGTTTTGCAGCTAAATGTTACATTTGAGACCTCATAGCAGAAATTCTTGTCTGAGGTACTCCAGAAACCACAATCAATCTAGCTAGTTAAAGCCATAAGAATAGGTTCAAACACTAACAAAAGATAACTCATTTGGCAAACTAGGCTAAGGTAGAAGACATGCATCCCAAACAATTCAACAAATGAATGCTAACAGAGAGCTATACAATGTGTTAATAGAATTTGGAGGGAGGTCTTGAAATGAGCACCAGCGCACGGAGAGGCTCTACTTACCTGTGCATCTCCCATCCATTACAAAGGGCTTATTTTTAAATACAGAAATAAGGGTTCTTTAAAAGGAACCAGTTTTGGAGAGAAAAAAAAGACTACTCAAGTGTTTAGTTATGTCTAGATGTCACCTGCAGGGATTCTTTTGTTGGTTCACTTCTATTTCACAAAAATAGAACTGCCTGAATATTTAAATTTGCTGTAGTACAACTCCTCAGTAGAAAGAAAACTGGTTTCTATCCCTATGCAGTTGTTCCAAAAGAAATGGGGTGAAATCTTGACAAAACTGACTTCACTGGGGCCATATATGTATACTAACCAGCTGGATCACTTGGTACTGATAATCAGAGCCCTGCATGGAAACAAAATTTGTTTCTGCATCCCACCTGCAAATATGGTCCGTGGATAACTGCAGATTTGCAGGGCTCTATTGATGATCTCCTTCCTCCCTTCTAGTTAGAGGAAAAGTATTGTTAAAATTGCAAATCTGTTCTTGCTGCTTAGAAGGTACCCCAGAACTGTTAAGTCACAGGGAATTGGCTTGGTTTTGCCCATTTGGGTAAGACTCCGTTTGTTCTGCCTCCTGGAACATTAGAGTAATGGAATTGCATGGGGCACAAGTGGGAGCTGAATTCAGTCCTAAGTCTTAGCAAGAAAAGCTTTGTACCTTTTCAGCATTTGATATTCTTCCTGACTCCGTATATTTTTGGAGTCAGATACATGTTTTGGTTTTATGAAAATTCTTTTATATCCCCTCAAAAATGAATTCCAAAGGTAAGGACTCAATATGGGTTCTAGGAGACAGAGAAATGGGGATTGGGTTTTATGGATAAAAATAAAGTGTATATATGAGGTTAGGTTAGACTTAAGCAGTATAAATTGTGATTTTTTTTTAAAGCTCTAGGTACAATAGAAAACATTATACCTCTCAACGTAGAACTCTCAGTAAATGGACTTTAAGTATTATACTGTCCTAGGCCATTATAGGCTCCATTTCCTTTTTTCGTTCCTAAATCATCATTCCCAGCAATTAGGTTCCGTGTAATTGAGTTTCAGAAACTCACCAGCTTGAGTTCTACAAACCTTTTGTGTTGTCCCCAACCTTCCTTGGGACAGAACGCCACAGCCTTGCTTGTGTGTTAGAATGGTCAAATTCTGCTCTCATTGACTTCAACAGAAGTTGTACATAAGTATTTGTGAATCTGGTTTATGGAAGAATCACTGATGAAGTATTAAGGCAAGAGGCTTTGTTTAAGAAGAAGTAACTGGCAGTGATCCATGACATATTCCACAGGGCTTACACATAACTTGCTTTTAAAGTAGCTTTAATATACAGTCAGTGCATCTTAACCAAATGGGAAATGTTTGATAAAAATCCGAGGTGTTCTATGTAATAGGTTGGAGATTTAAGAAATTGAACCTTTTGACCCATTTTTACATTGATCTGGTAAGTGCTTTGCTCCTTTCTGGTCACAGATAATAACTATGCCTGGGAAGATCAGACTGAGGATGACAAGTCATTTTACTGATTCGGGGCACTCTTATGGTAGCAGGGGCAGTCCATTTAGCTCATGGAGAAAAGCTTAAACTACTGTCTAGACCCAAACTAAATACAAACGTGTCTGTATTCTGTTCTAAGCTGACCTTTTGAATGTTACTTTATGAATTCCATTCCACCCCCAATAAATTGACACAAGCTTGGTAAAGAAGTTCATAACTTACATTTTTAAAAAGACATGTTTAGTAGGCTTGTTCTTCAGAGTTAGCCTCTTAAGGTTCGTGTCAGTTCATTTATGCTGTCACTTCAGCAAAGGTAAGTAGTTCTCCTTAAACACACAACTCTGTTTAGTTTATGTAACTGCTGCATTGTTGGTTGAAATTTTATCCAGTGTACTAAAAATGTTCTAAAGGTGGTTTAGTCCTCAGCTTATGTGGTTCATTGCTTGACTTCTCTTCAGGTGCCTCTTGCGGATTTTGATCATCCACTTAACACTTAGTTTGGCAAAGTCTGCTGCTTTAAACAGAGCCAAGAAAATACCACAGAGTAGAGCAATCATGTTCCAAGGATTGGCAGTGACAATCTGCAAAGGAGTTGAGACAAAATAATAGTTTCTCTTACACTCAACTTACGGTACAGCTGTTCAATGTTAAATTCCATTTCAAATTGTAATTGTTTTGCCTTATACATTTTATACAGTATTAGCTCCTAGTCTCCAAAAGCATCTTCCTGATGTGGTGTTTTATCCTCTAGCCAGGAAGAAAACATTGAGCGCTGGAGAGAGTGTGTCTCAAACGGAAGTTCAGTTTTGTCTTAAGCTGTGTGCATGCACAGCCATAGTAGGACGTACTGGGATTACAAAGTCAAAGAGGCAGAAGATGGGCTTGAGCTCAGCACTATTTAGATTAGTTTGAGAACTCCTAAGTGACATCAGCCTTCCTCCAACTCTTCTGAGCACTGTATGCTGAATCTCTTAGTTTTAAATTAAGTCATGCAAGAGGCTGAGGAGTGACTAAAGTGTACTTACAGCTTGAACTTTTTGTATAAAAGGATCTTTCCATTCAAATACCACAAAAAACAATTGGTCACTTGCCGGCTGATGCCTCTGGTCAATGTAGTTAACCACACTAGTCTGGGGGGGGGGGAAAAAAGGTAGTTAACGTTCTCTTTCATCAAAAGTCCAACCTGCTATTACACTGAGTGAGGAAAGAGTTACCAGACAAGGTTGATTTTAAAATGGGGCTTTTAAATGACTTGAAGCAAGTATTGGTCTGGTTTAACTGTTAGGTATTATATGAGTAGAAAGGTAAGTTCCTATAGCTGTTTCAATTTTAACCTAATCTACCTCCCCTTTTCTACTTACCTTAAAAAAAATATGTGGCTACTTAATCTTTGAGTGTCCAGGTACCCCAATAAGAAAGGCTAAGTTTGTTCCAAAACGGATAAGAAACACTCTCATTAAAGGCAACCCTAGTTTACCCTTAGTCATTTTCAAAGCTAAAGGCAAACCAGACTTATCTGCATGTCCTGATTCCCCCAAAATGTGTGCAATTTTGGTTTAGCTGAAGGACTAGATCTATATTGGTACTTTGAAAATTGGGATGTAAACTTACTATGAATAAATATTGAGGTAGATTTATCTTGAATCTCACCTACAGAATTGACTACAAAATTGTAGGGGGAAGAACCAGGCTTAGTCAAGTGCCCAATGCCAAGCCAAAAAAGCTCAATTCGAATTTCATCACTTCCCAGTGTGGGCCCCCAACAGCTAATGTGGACAAGGTGACCTTCTTTTCCTGAACCAAGTAGTGACTGATGGCAACAGGTCTGTTGCAACCCGCAAGCTTCTGTTGACATAACATGTAGAATATGCAATACCGAACCACAGAATAGCTGTTCTGGCCTGCTGAAAGAGAGGTGGTTTGAGGGAACCTGAATTTCGATGAAGATGATGGGACATTGATGTTTAGAAAACTCCTTGAAGCTTACGCAACTTATGCCACCCTCCCTGCAACCAGGGGCAATAACAATGTAATTTGCACTTATATTTTGTGAGCTGAGCTTAGCAGATGAAAAAACAAAAAACTTGAGAGCTAACAGAGCTAAATATCAGAGTTGTACATTGTGTCTGAAGTAGCAAATAGAAAGCACTTGTCAAGACTTTAGCCTCAACTGGAGGCTTGGAGATGGGACATGTGCATAAAATACCTACTAATTCATGACAAACAGGTTTGTACATAGACTCATAGACTTTAAGGTCAGAAGGGACCATTATGATCATCTAGTCTAACCTCCTGCACAACGCAGGCCACAGAATCTCACCCACCAACTCCTGTATCAAACCCTAACCTATGTCTGAACTACTGAAGTCCTCAAATTGTGGTTTAAAGACTTCAAGGTGCAGAGAATCCTCCTGCAAGTGACCCGGGCCCCACGCTGCAGAGGAAGGCGAAAAACCCCCAGGGCCTCTGCCAATCTGCCCTGGAGGAAAATTCCTTCCCGACATCATATATATTATTAGGATTAATTTTTTTTTATGGTCAATACAGTAGCATGTATTAGAAATTTGAAAACTATACTAGAGCCAAATTCAGGTGATAGGAATTTTCCATGATTAAAATTCAAAGCTACTCACAGCAAGGTATTTAAAAAAACAGCCTCTGTATTTTAATTTTTTCTTCAGAAATACATCAAGGATGTGACAAATAAGCATAGTCTGTGCCTTACTAAAAGCTACACCGTGTATAATCTGGGCTTACAGGTTAAACACCTACCTTTTATAACCACAGAAAAGTTTACCATACATTTTTGCTACAGGCTAGAGAAAACTACTCATTCCAGTCCACTACAATCTCCTGTCCAATTACAGAAGCATACTTCCAACTCAGCTACTGTCATTCAAGAAATTTGTATGACAGGAAAGGAGCAGTACAGTAGAAATCTAAGTCAAGGATATGGAAGAAAGGAAAGAGAGAAGATGGGACTAGTTCCAAAAACTAACTAACTGTGTGATTTGCCCTATTATCTGGCTCAATTGGCCTGGCATGACTCCCTGAAAGGCTAAATGTACTACTCTGTCCAATCCAACCAATAAGGATAAAGTCAGAAAGCAGGTGATTTTTCTTTTACCATCAAACTAGGGCAAGGGTAGTTATGGCTTAGCTATTTAACTTATGCACATTCCAACATCTTTATAAACAAGGTTTTGAAACATTTCAAAGCACATGCTTGTGAGCTTAAAAATCTTACTACTCTGTATTTGTATGAGTAGTAGTGGCTAGAGTTCTGCTACCACAGGTAGTCAGAGACTGCATGACATCTTTGAACTAGAGGGATTCTTACTCTCACAGACCCACAGGTTTTTCTATTGGAGAGTTCATTGTCAATTGGTGCACTTCATAAGCTCAAGTGTCTCAAAGGATGACTTCCAAAAATAAAACGTGTAAGTGCTAACACTATGCAGCTGAGACATCTCTATATATCCTTCACCATGTCTGACTATACTACTGCCACCCCATGTTTGGATCAGATCAACTGATGGATTGAGAACATCTGGTTGAACCTGAGCAAGATGGAGGCTAAGCTACTGGGCAGAGGAAAGTTCTTGGAGGAGTTTGCAGCTTCCTTTGTTGAAGGTACATGCCCACAATTAGTCCATTTAGTCGGTAGTTTCAGAGCGCTCTTGGGTTCCTTGCTGAGGCTCACAGAGCAGCATCCACAAGTAATGTTTTATACCCCCTGCAGCCGGCCAAGAGACTCCACCCCATCATGGCAGCTGACCTAGCCTTAGCTATACACTCCTTCGTGGACTGCCTCTCATCTGGGACTACAGCAATGCAATATACCTGGGCATGAAGACATCTGCCCATCTCACAACATGGCTACCACGAGCACATCAGACCTGCCCTTTGTTCCTTACGCTATCTTCCCATATAATACTGACTCAAGGACTCAGTCTGTGGCCTGGCCCGAGGATATCTAAAAGTGTGTCTTAAAGCTCCACCCTGTTGAGTGTGGGCAACAACTCCGCTGCTCAGGCACAATGACATTTTTGAACACAAGGGTAAATCTTGCCTATGCAAGAGACACAACTTTCTCAGAGGCTGGTCTGAAACTGGAATTAACTCCCCCATCACAAATCTCACCTTCCAAGCACTCTCCTTGCCTTCTTTAACACCAGAGCAGCATGTATATAAAAATAACATTACCAAACTGAAATGCTACATTCTCCACTGCGTGGGCAGTACAAGTCACAGGGGACAGAAGTTAATCACATCTCAATGCATTATTAGACACTCATACTACAGTAATGAGGGCGGTATAAGAAGCTATATAGAAGAATATATAATTGTAATGGTAGCCCTCAGAATAGTGGCATAAATCTCATTTAGATGACATTTTAATAAAAAGCTCACTCCAGGAATCAGTGGAAACCGCCTCAAGGGTTTGCTATCCCTCCGAGGAACATGGGTTCAAACAGGAAAAGAATGCTTTGATCCCAGCTCAGAGAATGGTCATTAAAGGTCAAATGTTGACTCCACCTCCAAAAGGCATTCTTGTTCTCTTGCAGAAATTCAAGATGCTGCAAGACCAGATTCTGGAGATTTACCAGGCAAAAAGAGCTTCATGGCAGATCTTGATTTAAATCAAACCACCCTGAGTTCAGGCACTAGTGTTAGTAAGGGCACCAACGTATCCAGAATCACACTCAATCAAGGACAAATACCATTACTGAATGAATAGATCACACTTGATTTATTTAATACCAGGATTTCTCTAGAATCTCAATATAAATTGTAGCAAGGTCTAATTTGCACCCATCTAAACTGTTTTAAATCTCAATAAGGAGAGGAAAAGTCTTGTTTCTCATTACCTCATAGCCAGATTCTTAAGAAAAATAAACTTAACTCATCCTCCAATATACAGATCTCTCTCTTGGAAGCTCAGTTTAGTCATCAACACTCACGCCATCTATCCCTATGAACCCCTGATTTGCTTCTATGTATTTCATTGCTTTCTAAAATGACTTTTCTGGTTAATTGAGTTTTATCCCCTGTTTACGGGGCTATTGCTCAACTTTTTTTTTTTTTTTTTTTGTTACTATATTCTGACTGTATCATTTCAGAATTCCTCTCCCCTAGGAATACCCTATGGGGCACCTCCTGACATCACTGCTTTGCAATTGTCCCCATGCTGCTTCTGCACTTAGGGAGCTATGGGTGAGAACTGGAAGACATGCCCTTCAAAGGGCAAAACAGCATGTTATAATGAGCATTTCTCTTTCCAACTGTGCGACAGGTTAACAAACACATGCTTTTCTAAAAACAGATGACTATATTCTGCTGCTCTTAGCAAAGAAATGTTTCACCTGCTAGTCACAGCTGCCCTTCTCCAAATCAATTGTTTCATACAAGGCAGTTGCAGTTCTATTGATTTTGCAGATGCCTCCTTCCAAACAACACGGGGAGTGAGACCAGTTAGGGCTTGTCTACATTTAAAACGTTACAGCAGCACAGCCAGCGCTTCAGCGCTGGAACTACCTACACAGACATCGGCGTAGGTAATCCACCTCCCCAAGAGGCGGTAACTACATCAGCAGAACAATCCTCCATGGACCTAGCGCTGCCTCCAGGGGACTTAGGTCAGTTTAACAAGTGTGAGTTTTTCACATCCCTGAGGGATGTAGTTAAACCAATCTAATTATCTAGCGTAGACCATCTCTTTATTATTACTCTGCCCCTTCAGCGTCGTCGTGCTGGGAGAAATTCAGGGTAAAACCATTCCATAGGTAGAGATGAAAATAACTACATAGGTAGTCATCTTCCACCACTGAACTGGTGTTCACTTCCATGTTTTCTGAAGTGCACTGTCTATTCTACTTCTAAATGACCCAAGCTTCCTTAATTTCCTTCATCTATTCTACAGTTTATTTGATGATCTTTTTAAGAACTGGTTCTTAAATTTCAGCCTCAATTTTCCTTTTCCATTACACTGACTTCCATCCCTAGGACAAATCTAGACAATTCCTCTCACTCTTGAAAATATTTGTAGGTGCTCGTTGTAGCTTAGGCTCCTTTTAAAACTCCCACCCTTAAACTAACGTTTATTAATATTTTCTAACAAGTCAATCGCTCCAGCTCCTTACTCTGATATTCTGGGTCTAGTCTCACCAGTGTAACATAAATAAGGACAATCAGCTTCCTGGCTTCTCTGTCCAGTCAAGTTCTTCCAGGCCATAACAATAAAGCCATAAGGGCAATATAAACCCTCTGCTGTGTTATGCTTTTATGAAATGTGGGAAAGCAACTTTGAAACTGCTTGCTGGAGAGCTGGAATAAGGGACCAATGAAACATGAAAGTCAGTCATATCTGTCACTATGCATCACAGCAAGCTTCTTCAAAGCCATGCTGCCTTTTGCTTTGAGGAGCAGCTCTATTAGACTAGGTTACTATTGCTGCACCGTATGTATTGAATGATTTTCGCAGCATGACAATCAGCTAAGTTCTGCCACATTCAGAAAACCCTTACAGAGGACTACGTACCTCCTGTTTGAACTCCACAGTCTCACGCCCATCTTCTTCTTTGGTTTTCACCAAGGACATTTTGACCCAGGTTCGAAAACCACCAGAGAACTTCCAGCTGGAGTATGAGCTTTCGCAGTCTTTCATGAATTCTGTTTTATCTGGACTGGGGGGCAAGGAATAGTGTTACTTCTCTGAACTAATTTGGACCAAAATGTTTTACTACTTCAGGATGCTCAAATTGCAAAATTGAAGGTCTTTTAAAATGCGTTGGAGTTACTTTTAACTGGGATTTGCTTGTTTGGACTCCAGATACAGAGCTCCTAAAACATAAGTTGTGTTAGGATTTTCATTTTTTTATCTGTATTACACACCTGTTTTGATCCAATCTGCAATGTATTTTCCCCTCACAACACCCCTGTGAGGTAGGGAAGTGCTATTATCCCCAATTTACAGACTGGGAACTGAGGCACAGATTACATGATGTCCCAAAGTCACAGAAGAAATTCTGGGTGAAGCTAGGACTTGAAGCCAGGTCCCCCAAGTCCCAGCTATAGCCCTAACCAGTAGGCCAGCCTTCCTCTCTGAATGACATAGCTTGTCAATCCTTCTTGGTAAAATACCTCCAGGACGCTCAACAATCAAGCCTCCACTCAATTATTAACCTATATTACAGCAGCCCCTAGAAACCTCACTCAGAACCAGAGTCCCCCTTCTCAGGCTAGGTTCTGTATATGCTGAGAGGTTCCTCTCATATGCTTGCAGTGCATTCTGTGTACTTGATAAGAATGTGTTTTATGTCTGTACATTGTTGTCTTTAACTTCTCATTTCCTTGCTTTTAAGTTCTTGGATTTTCTGGTGATGTGATAGGATAAGTATGGTGTTGTCACTTAGTTACCTTAACTTGTGAAACTCACATTCTGTTTGTTCCTGGAATATATACTGAAGGCCTGATTTTAAAATGAAACTCCCATTTTGCAATAATAGCAGTTGTTTTCATAACCTGTTTGTTCCCAAATGAAGGCATTACCACCTAACTTCAGTGACTCGTAGTAGCAAAATAGATTACTTTTTAGTACTATGGGCTTGACTTTTTTTAAACTGCTGGTACCTGTTTGATAGTGAATGGAAAGGCGGCCTAATTCTTCTGCGTATAGCATACGTTTTCCACCCAACCTCTGGTCAAAAACGGTAAAGAGCTCAAGAAATTAACCTCTCATCAGTTGGTCCAAAGATAAATCTCTCTTTGGGGGGCTCCACACGCCTGTGCTTCTAGCCCCCTTTTGTTTCACACCAATCCCTGAAGCCATTTTTAATACATTTTCATGAGAAATGAGCAGCTGAACCCCACTAATGTTATGATTTGTTAAGGCACAGGCTGGTCATTTTTACTAACCCAGGGCAGCTGATTTTTGAAGAGCATGGTATAAGGTAACCCAATCATTCAAGAGGGTTGGGGCTCAGCCACACCTGTGTCAGATTTAGCTCACCTCTTGGGGTGAAAAGAATGTGCACCTGGGTCACATGATGGGAACCATGTGACTAACAACCAGATCTGCTGGGAGATATTAGGGAAGTCTATGATCATTCAAAGGAGAGACAAAGGAGCAGGACCTCTGTGAGTGAACTACTCCCAGCAGAGAGAGCAGAACAAATTCTGAAAGAGAAAGTGGCCAAGGACATAGAGGTAAATGGTAATTGGGATAAAATACAACATGGTGTTATAAAAGGTTGATCGTGCCAGACCAATCTGATCTCTTTGAGAAGATAACTGATTCTTTTAGACAAAGGAAATGCAGTAGATTTAATCTACCTAGATTTCAGTAAGGCATTTGATACAGTTCCACATGGGAAATTATTAGTTATGTTGGAGAAGATGGGGATATATGAGAATTGAAACGTGGATAAAGAACTGGTTAAGTGGGAGACTACAATGGGTCATAAGGAAAGGTGAACTGTTGGGCTGGAGGGAGGTTACTAGTGGAGTTACGCAGTAATCGAACTTGGTACCAGACTTATTTAACATTTTTATTAATGATCTTGGCACAAAGTGGGTGTGTGCTAATAAAATTTGCAGAGGATACAAAGTTGGGAGGTATAGTCAATACGGAGGAGGACCAGAATATCATACAAGAAAATCTGGATGACCATAGAAATTGGATGCAATTTAATAGTGCAAAGTGCAAGATCATGAACTTAAGGACTAACAACAAGAATTTTTGCTATAAATTGGGGAATTAGCAGTTGGAAGTGACAGAAGGAGAAAGAGCTGAGTATGTTGGTTGATCTCAGGATGACTATCAGCTGCCAATGTGATGCAGTGGTGAAAAAGGCTAATGCAGTCCTAGCATGCTTCTGGCAAGGTATTTCCAGCAGAGACAGGGACGTGTTAGTACCATTATACAAAGCACTGGTGAGACCTCATCTGGAATATTGTGTGCAATTCTGGTCTCTCATGTTTAAGAAAGATGAATTCCAATGAGAACAGGTGCAGAGAAGGGCTACTAGGATGATCTGAGGAATGGAAAACCTACCTTCTGAGAGACGATTCAAAGAGTTTGGCTAGTTTAGCCTAACCAAAAGAAGTCTACGGGGAGATATGATTGCTCTCTACAGATATATCAGAGGGATAAATACCAGGGAAGGAGAGGAGTTATTTAAGTTAAGCGCCAATGTGTACACAGGAACAAATGAATATAAACTAGATCATAGAATATCAGGGTTGGAAGGGACCTCAGGAGGTCATCTAAGTCCAACCCCCTGCTCAAAGCAGGACCAATCCCCAGACAGATTTTTGCCCCAGATCCCTAAATGGCCCCTCAAGGATTGAACTCACAACGCCGGGTTTAGCAGGCCAATGCTCAAACCACTGAGTTATCCCTCCTGGCCATCAACAAGTTGAGGCTTGAAATTAGACAACAGTTTCTAATTATCAGAGGAGTGAAGTTCTGGAACAGCTTTCCAAGGGGAGCAGTGGGGGCAAAAAACTTAACTGGCTTCAAGACTGAGCTTCATAAGTTTATGAAGGGGTACGACTGCATACAATGGCATGTAGCCGAGCTGTGACTGTTAGCAGCACATATCTCCACTGGCTGGTGATGGGATGCTAGATGGGGAGGGCTCTGAGTTAATACAGAGAATTCTTTCCTAGGTGTCTTGCCCACATGCTCAGGGTCTAACTGATCACCATATTTGGGGTCAGGAAGGAATTTTCTCCTGGGTCAGATTGGCAGAGACCTATCTAGTGTAAATAGTGGATTCTCTGTAACTTGAAGTCTTTAAATCATGATTTGAGGACTTCAGTAACTCAGACAGAGGTTAGTGGTTTATTACAGGAGAGGCGGGTGAGGTTCTGTGGCCTGCAATGTGCAGGAGGTCAGACTAGATTATCATGATGGCCCTTCTGCCCTTAAAGGCTCTGAGCACTCCATTAAAGCGCAGGAGCCTGGCCAATCCAACTTGCCTTTCTCGATCAAGGACTGTTGCTGAGTGTCCTCTGCTGGGCCCAAGCCGCTTTTCCCTGCACACTCAGCAGCTGGGCTCCAGTTTCTCTTCTCACCAACCCATAAGCTCTGATTACAGTGTGGTGGAGCTAAGCCTGGGGAGACCAGCAGCTGACCAGGCATGGTGAGGGCTGCCTTATGCTGTGGTGTCTGATCAGCCCTTCTTTGGTTTAACATGACTATGCATGGGGGGGGGGGGTGCATTCAAAAGTGACACCCTGCCAGGGAGGGGAGGAGATATGTTATAAGCTCAAATGTTCAAGAGAAACCCACGTTCAAATTTCACTATATACATGAAAGAAGCAGAACTAGGGGCAAAGAAAACAGTGCTCAAAGGAAAAGCACTAGATTATCTTCACCCCCACCTTGGAAGATCAAATCCCAGGACATTTAGTGGCTCTAGGAACACTTAGATCAGCTGTTTGTTAAGGCATTCGGACAAAAGGACCAAGCTTCGGATTCAAGAAACCCACACAAAAAGGAAATGGGCAAAACATCAAACAAAAAGCAAAAGCAAATGAAACAAAACAGGATTCAAGGGAACTGGGTCTCACAATGGCTCATTCTCCGTTAGCTGTAAGAGACGGTAATGAGCAGCACACCCATAGCTCACGGGGACAAATCCAGAACAGTCCAATGCTTTATCACTTTGCAGTGGAAAATGTATCATTAGAAGTTTACCAAGCAAACAGGCCCATCACAAGCCTGAGGAATGACTAACCTACAATGTCCTGGAAGAACTTTCCAAGCCAAATCATACAAGGAAATGGAAAATCTAGGCAGTAAATTATGAAACCAATCTGAATGCTACAGCCCTAACTTTTCAGAATGAAGGGACACTAATAGATCGGTTAGGCCCAAAATGATGTAGCACTTGTGGGCTTTTAAAATGTTCAATTCAACGAATTTGGGAGTAGCAATGAGAAAGCATTTAGCTATGCTCCTGCATGTGTTTCCAATCCAGACCATTGTAGCACTGTACTAGAGCATTAGAATCAGAAAATCAAACTGACTAAAAAAAAACCAAACCAAGCTTGGGGGGGGGGGGGGGAGAGTTTGCTCCAAATTACATAAAAATGAAGAGAAAATTAGGGTTTTCAATTCACTTTTAACCTGTATTTAGTGAGGTAGGTAAAATTTTGTTGCATTTTAAATACATAATTTAAACTGACTAATTTCCTTTTGACTCTCCTATGGTAGATTTGCTGAAAAGTCCGCTCTCTCATTGCTTCAGTCAGTGGTTGAAGTGGACAGAAAAGTATGGGAGGAGTCTGACATCCCCACATCTGCCCATCCCACCCCCCAAATTAATTCTGCCACCACCTCTGCTTCTCCTACGGTTCCTGGATTTCTTTATCACACTCTCCCAGGCTGGGGGAGGGAGGGAGAAAGAAGAGAAAGGGGGAGAAGCCCTGCAGTTGGGTCCTTTTTCCCCCCTTCCAGGCGGGAGAAGCAGTTCTGGGGCTCTTCATCCTCCCTTGGCTGCGTGCTGCTGGGGAAAGGGCGGAGGAACCAAACCCATCCCTGTTGTTCAGAGGAGGGGGAAAGAGGGAGCCGAGCTGCTCTGAGCTGAGCTCTTTCTGATCCTGCTCCTGTGCGAATGGTGTCCGTTCTGGAGGGAAGCAGGAGAGAGCTCTGTCTGCGTTTTGCAGCAACCCTGACTGGACGCTCTTCCCCATGAGACAGGTAAATGGGGAAAGCAGCCAATCAGGCAATACGAAAAATGTGTGCCCCTCAGCACCCCCCTCCCGCTGGTGAGAAGCATTATTTCCCACACTTTAAGCACTGGCTTCAGTTTTTGCCAATTAAACTTTTCTACATATTACAGCTTTGAAACCTTGAACTTGCTGCAAGTGCTCTAAAATACAATTCCTAGCGCACCCTGCAGCTGAGGCTCTCAAAGCACTTTAAAAATATTAACTGAACCTCCCGTGTAAAGTAAATTATCGTTACAATTTTACAGATGAGGAAACTGCAGCACAAAAAGGTTGTGGCTTGCCCAGGGCCAGAGGCACAGAAAATTGCTCTCCCGATTGCCAGTGTTATGGCTGGAGTGCCAGACAACAGCTCCCATGATAATACCCCTGCTTATTATGGGTTTATCTAGATCAGGGGTAGGCAACCTATGGCACGTGTGATTTTCAGTGGCACTCACACTGCCTGGGTCCTGGCCACCGGTCCGGGGGGCTCTGCATTTTAATTTAATTTTAAATGAAGCGTCTTAAACATTTTAAAAACCTTATTTATTTTACATACAATAGTTTAGTTATATATTATAGACTTATAGAAAGAGACCTTCTAAAAACGTTAAAAGGTATTACTGGCACACGAAACCTTAAATTAGAGTGAATAAATGAAGACTCGGCACACCGCTTCTGAAAGGTTGCTGACCCCTGGTCTAGATGGATACTGACTAACTTTGACCACAAATAGCAGACACATGGGATACTTCCTAAAATATTTCATGACTAAGGCATTAGGATATTTCATGACATAAGGCATCTTGCATTAGGATCATCTAACCTGGAGCCCTACTGAGTCCCATTGAAATCAAAGGGATTCAGCGGAGCACCGGGGTCTGGACTAGCAAATCCTGATACAAGATCCTGGCCCAAAAATGCCAATATATTGAACCAAATTTCTGTTGATTCCTTTCATTATTGCTCTAGTGTAAGAGTCTCTTTTAAAGTCAGCAAGCCACAAGATACAATAGTCAATTACTTGGGAACGCCATGTTTTTAGAAGTTCTGTTCCTTTTGTGTTGTAATTCACTAATCTGTACAATTCTGTGTGTGGCAATCCAGGCACTAGGGACTAGTGGTGAATTCTAATTAGATCATTGAATAGCACAGGCTCCATTCCCAAGTGGGCAATTATGATTTAATTCTGCTGTTCATCTTGCAACACTACAGAGATAAGGAAATCATTTTATTTTCGATTTGCTAAGATGATACCTACCGTCTAGATTTTCGGTGAAGTTTTGTTTTCCTTCCTTCTAACCCAGATGTTAAACTAATAACAAAAGGAAAGAAAAATTCTTTTCTCTAGCGTCACTTTTTATAAATAAACGTTTCATTAATTTTCCTCACTACAATTAATATTGGCATGTACAGCAGCAACCTTAAAAACCGCGCGCGTGCGCGCACACACACACACACACACAAACAAATGGCAGAACCAACAACTACTCCGGCTCCAGAAACAGCATACATTCTACAAAGGCCAAAAGAGCACAGCAAGCAGTGAGTAAATCAGTAATTCTGACATCTGGTTAAATTCAGCTAGAGACAGTCAGGCCCAGCAGAGGTCTCTACACTTGGTTAACCACAAGACTTGGGATACAAATCTCCAGACACCACAGAGGCCCGCGGCAGCCTTCACTGATGTAGTTTGCTGTAGAATATTAAGCACAGACACACAATATATAATAAAGACTGACACTGTCCCATGGATTTCTGCCCAAAAGCTATCATGTAGGGCCTGATCCAAGCCCACTCAAGTCAATAGGAGTCTTTCCACTGTCTTCAATGGGCTTTGGATCAGGTCCATAGATGACAAGAGCCCCTAAGAACAGAGAACATTTCACAGCAGCCAGTCAGTTATTCTCCAAAGCAACACAAAAGCTAAATGCAGCCATAGCATAGGAATGCAGGAATTCTATAGGATACAACCCATCAGCCATCATATTGCACAGTGTCTTTAATAGGAGTTACTTTATGTGAACTGTTGTGCATATCACTGATGAGAGAGAATGCATTATCAGAACTAGCATCACCTTCTATCATTACAGTGACTGATTATTAACAACAACACTGAGCAAAAGCCAATAACTAGAGTTTTAAGAGACAGTATAAAGTGACACAAATAAAGATGTAAAACAGAAGATGTTTTATAAACATCTCAGTGCTGATTCCTGCATCAGAGTGCAAGCTTGGTAGTTAGACGGAGGGGAGTGAATTGTATGGAAATTATTTAAACAAGATACGTGTTTAAATAGACATCTACTGGAAATCTGACCAAGTGCATATATGAATCTATAAAGTTTTTAGATTTATTTCATGGTCAAGCTTGGACTCTTCAATTATTCAATCCACTTCATTTCTAAGGCTCTCAATACTGTAGCTAATTGTAGGTTACCAAGGCAGCAATATATAGTACATGAAAAACTAGAATAAAAAGAAAAGCAAATTATAAAGTAAATGATTCATGTTAAGCTTAATTTATATTGAAAGTTACAAAGCAGATCATTACCCAAAATTCATTTAAACCCAGACTCTCAGCTAGAACACTTACTGTGTTGAGGCTCTGTTCACCCTGACTGAACCCATCATATGCTGCCAAGTTTACTTAGTTTGTTCAAAGTTTATGCCAAATCCCGCTTGCCTTACTGCTGCAAATGGATTCTTTGGAGTCTCTTCGGAGTCACATTTTGCAACCCAGGGCAGGGAAGGCGCAATGGGTCGATGGTGGTAAAATGGAGAGTGAAGCGAGCCCACTGCACAGTCACCCGGCAGTGACGGCTCCTGTCGTGTGGAGCTGTGCCTGGCTCTCCATGGCACGATGGTGCATTGGATCAAAGTGCCATCC
The DNA here is from genome assembly GCF_013100865.1 of Trachemys scripta elegans. Classification (NCBI taxonomy): domain Eukaryota; kingdom Metazoa; phylum Chordata; order Testudines; family Emydidae; genus Trachemys; species Trachemys scripta. The sequence continues at coordinate 42,327,511 of NC_048300.1, read as the reverse complement.
AGGTTTGGCCCAGCCACTCCCATCATGATGGAGGGGTGGCTGGACCAAATTTGAGTGAGCAGCCACACAACCCTGTGCACCATGTTGCAACCGTTGGAGCAGGGAGCTGGAACCAGCCCCACAGGACAGGAACCACCGCTGCCAGGGAGCACAGTGCAGGCTTGCTCACCAGCCCCACGTGAAAAGGCACCACACACACCCAAAGGCTGCAGAGGGGGCATTCACCCCCTATTAGCTCTGTCACTGCATCAACCCGATTACATGTGGATCCAATTTAAACCATTTGATTTCTCTACCTTTGCAGCTCTGGTGCATTCCAGTGCTGAGGGCCAGGTGGGTCAGCAGGCAGCTTCTTTAGGTGTGGTGCAACTTGCCCCCTTTCCCATTGGTTAAGCAATTATGTCATCTCTGATCTGCCTAATTATGGCAGGCCTGGGTGTAGAATCGAGTTCCCTCAAACACAATTCCCAGCTACTGTGCCTATAAGCTGTCTGACATACATGTCATTATGTAAACTGTGCTTAAATCCTGCAGTGCACTGGGACTCTTTGTATTGTTCATTTTTAAGTAGTTCCAACTTACTTGGACACATAACGACCCTTGCAGAGCTTGAATATGGCACAAAAGGGGCAGACATCTGGAGATGCCAGTATTCAGACTTTGTACGCTGTCAGCAAGAGACAGGCATTGCACGACTAGCTGGCTGACTCTATATGGTAGAAACAACGAGGAGTCCGGTGGCACCTTAAAGACTAACAGATTTATTTGGGCATAAGTTTTTGTGGGTAAAAAACCCACTTCTTCAGATGCATATTTAAGGTGCCACTGGATTCCTCATTGTTTTTGTGGATACAGACTAACACAGCTACCCCTCTGATACCCTATATGGTAGCTAATTGTAAGTTACCAAGGCAGCAACATATATTACATACAAACTAGAAAAAGAAAGCAGATTGTAAAATATATGATTCATGCTAAGCTTAATTTATATTGAAAGCTACAAAGCAGTGTTTTCTTGTACTGAAATAGCAATAGTACATTTGAAATACCTGGACATTGATACTTTCTGGGATGTTCTAGCACTACGTAAGATTACAGAAGATCAGTACTTATTATGAAAGCTAATGTTGTCCCTTTCTCAGTGAAGGACAAATGCTTTGTGGAAAATTTTTCAGAAAAATCAATTATTTGTTACCAAAAAGCACCCGCAATTTAAGCCCGTTGAGGCATCTGTTCTATGTTTGTGCTGGCTGCTGTCCAATCAAGCCCCAACCTGGCTGAGGACTCTAGATGCTACTGAGATACAAATGTTGAGGATGATAATACTAAAAATACTATTTTCCCCTCCCTGTCTCAGAGGACTGGCTGTCCCCATAATACATATGAACTATGCTGTGGTGTGTGTTTTTTCTGGCTCTGCTCTCTTTTCTCTTACCACGTGTGTGAATATTACTGTTTTCCCAATGTAGGACCTGATTTAAAGCCTATTGAAATCAACAGAAAGGCAGACTCCCGTCGACTTCAGTGGGCTTTGGATCAGGGCCAGAGAGAGCAGCAGAACCAAGTAATTGTAATTAAATGCAAAGACTGAATAAAAATACCCCCTCTCCCCCCTCAGGTAAGGGGGGCTCAATAAAAAGGTGAGATTTTCAAAATGCTCAGTGTTGGATTAATTCTGCTCCCACTACAGTCAATGGGGATATGGCTACATTGCAACTGGGAGCGAGCCAGGGCCTGCGGGCTCTTCCTAGGAGGTCTCCCGCTAGTGCACTAAAAATAGCTAAGTAGATGTTGCAGCTCAGGCTGGAGCTTAGGCTCTCAAGCTGGGGAGGGGGGTCTTCTGAGCCGAGCCACACCATCAAAGCAATGTCCACACTGCTGTTTTTAGTGCGCCAGCGTGAACCCCACGAGCACGAGCCCGGCTTGCTCCCAGCTGCAGTGCAGAGATACTGTGGGAGTTTTACCATTCACTTCAATGGAAGCAAGAGTCTGTCGGATGCTGAGTGCTTTTGAAACTCCCACCCAAACAGGTGAGTCGTTTTGTCGAGCCTTACACGAAGGCCCGGAGTAACTATGTTTAACCTTTCAGCTAAAACATCACTGGTTCTTTTTAATCATTGATTTTAAAACCCCCCAACAGAAATAAAAACAGAAAAATAATCACTCTTTAAAATGTATTTCCCGTTTGTGCTGCCCGCTGAGATTCACTTCCAGGTCACCCAGAGCAGCAGCACAGACTGCACCAAAGATACTGAATGGCCAAAAGGCAAGTGATGAGTGGTGGCAACATTGATCAGAGGTGATTTTTGCCCCTGAAAACCATTTCCACAGCTCAAAATTCTTCAGTCACCAACATTAATGACTAGAAACCAATTTTTCCAAAGCATGAAAGTGCCCCAAGCTAGCCCAAACACACACCTAAAATCAGTAAAAACAGAAGTGGAAAACAAGAAGCCCTACTTTCATTCTACTAGTAACAATATGCATTTTACAATATATTTGCTAGGCCACACCCTTTATTCCTGTGCATACCTGCTGAGGAAGTCCTGGAAAGAAGAGAACAGAAGATAGTTTATTGCACTGAAATCCTGGTCTGTTTCATTTAAATGGAACTGCAAAAACACCAGTTCCCTTTTCTTCACATCTCGAGGTCCTTGGACAATCAAAGCATGTTTCTAGAAGCACAGAGAAAGAGAGAGAGTTATTGATAGAACTATGAAAAAAGTAAAAGAATCCTCATTTCCTGTCACTGAACTTGCCACCTGTCACTAATGTATGGCAGAAACCTAGTATACATGGGGATTTTCATGTCTGGGATAAGTACACATCAGTTAAGATGTCCAGTGAGAATGCCAGGGCATACTTAAATTCCTGCTTGCTGATTAAGGGTATAGCCACACTACAAAGTGAAGGTGTGATCATAGCACAGGGAGGCATACTCTTGTTAGCTTTATATTTAGCTAGCACGGGTAACGCAGCAGTGTAGATGTACTAACATGGACTAGAAACCCAAATAAGTACCCTGGGTCCCTGGAGGGCTTGTACTCTGGAGCCTGGGCCGCCATGTGTATGCTGCTTTTGTTACCTGAACTAACTTGATTAAAGCTAACTCGGGGATGCCTGCCCATACTACGATTACATTGTTACTTTGCAGTGTAGACACTGTCTGAGATTTGAAGTCTTTAAATCAAGATTGGATGTCTTTTTAAAAGTTCTAGTTTCACTACAGTCATTGCACTTGATGCAGAAGTTACTGGGTGAGGTTCTATGGCCTATGTTATGTCTGAGGTCAGATTAGATTATTATAATCCCTTCTGATCTTAAAATCTGTGAATCTATGATTTTTCAGCTCTTGGAACCTGAAGAGTGATCCTGGATAGTCTAGAAGTATGTCTACACTTCAAGCTGGGGGGAGCAGGGCAGGGAGGGGTGAGTGTAAGTTCCCTCTAAGCTGTGCGGCCGCGCAGCTGCCTATTAAGCCCCACCCAGGGATGCCTCTCCCCCAGCACTGACCTGCCACGGTGGGGAGAGGTGCCCCTCCCCGCCGGCCCCAACATGGACCTGCTCTGCCCCAGACTTGCCACGGCTGGGGGAGAGGAGCCCCTCCCTCGACCTGGCCTGGTCCAGCCCCGCCGGAGCTGCCAGGGAAAGAAGCCCCTCCCCAGGCCCACCAGAGCTGCCTGGTAGAGGAGACCCTCCCTTGGCCCAGACCAGGCCCGCCGGAGCTGCTGCCGCCAGGGAGAGGCGCCTCTCCCCCGGCCCCAGCTGCTGCGGCAAGAGAGGACTGGGGGAAGTCATCTCTCCCCACCGCAGTCCTGGGGCAGCCTGCACCCCAAACCCCTCATCCCCAGTCCCACCCCAGAGCCCAACCCGCCCGCACCGCAACCCTCTGCCCCAGCCCTGAGCCCCCTCCTGCATCCCGAATCCCTCATCCCCAGCCCCACCCCCGCGCCCGCACTCCCAGACAGGGCCCTCATCCCACAACACCCTCCAACCCTCTGCCCCAGCCCTGAGCCCCCACCCACACCCTGAACCTGTCGGCCCCGCCCCCATCACATGAATTTTGTTATGTGCACCAATATGGAGGTGTCCCACATCACCTCCATATTGGTGCACATAACAAAATCCATTCCGCACATGGGTGGGAAAAATTAGAGAGAATACGGGTGTGAGTCCCAGTTCAAGGAGCCATACCCATGTCAGCTCTCCCCAAAATAATACCCTAAAAATTCAGTGTAGTCCCAGCAGCACGAGTGACAGGAGAGGCTAGCCTCCCCGGAACATTCCCATCCAAGGCTCAAAAATGCGGACATCTCCTAGGAGGAGGCCCACTGGAAGAGCAGTGTTCCATAAAATACTGTAGTAAAGGTCCACGACATTGCAGTAAGATTACTGTAAGGTGAGAGGGTACAATCTAGTGGATTGTGAGTCCAGGAACTCTGGTTCGGTTCACTTTGTGACTTGGGGCAACATTTAGCCTCTACACCCCAGTTTCTCCATCAGTAAAAGAAGTGCTATCCAATTAACGCTTGTAAAATGCTCTGAGATTTGAATGAAAGGGGCTATGTAAGTATGATACTGTTTTGTGCCACTGCTACAGACTACTGATGTATGTTATAAAGGCCAGTACCTTTTCAGGGCCCAATCATACATTCTTTACGGAATCACACCTCCTATTGACTCCAACCTGCCTTGAAGTCACTGGGAGTTCTGTGTGCACAAGGAATGCAAGATTGGATCCCAAAAGCCTCTTCCAGCAGCCCCTGGATGACTTGAGAGCCTACCTGAGGAGAAGGTGGGGATTCCCTGCAAAACAGAGTGTCACTCATCTAGCCCAAACATCTCAAATTAATATAATTCTAAGATCCAACACTGACGACAGACAAACCTTGACTGACAGGCTTTAAAAGTGATGTCAGGGAGCAGAACCCCACTTTAAGCAGAGAAAACATAATATTGTACATGAAGTTGCAGACCAGACAGCATGTTCAATATAGATCCCTGATCCTGCAATTTGTTGCCTGCAGGAGAAGTCCCGTTGACTCCAATGGGACTCTCCGCACAGGCAGAGAGGTCTGACAATGTGGAGTCAAGTGCAAGATCAGAGCATACAAGAGCACCAAGATTCTTAAAATGTATCTAATACGTGCAGCATAAAATGCAGGATTTTAGCACACTGAAACGGGCAATCATACAAAGGCAGAAAGAGAGAGAGAGAGAGAGAGAGAACACACATTACGATTGAACCTAACATAGCCTTTGCTCTGAAATAAATATCAACACAAAGAAGAGGGGTAGGGGGCAGCTCCCCAGAAAGAAGTGGACAGACCATGGGAAAAGCAAAGAAGAGGAAAAATGGTTGGCATGAAGGGGTGTTTACACAGACTGCTTTAAAAAGAGTAAATTAAACATGAACCACCATTTAAAACTCAACAAACTGGCATATTTCAGCCTGTTTTTTAAATAAAAATTATCTAAATATGATCAAAAATTGCTCTTGCAAATGCAGCAAATAAAGGTGGACTACAACTCAATTCCTTTTTACGTGAGCATCACCACTACGGGTTCACTTGATATTCAATGTGCCTTCCTAATTCTAATCAATTTAGTTGGACATCAAATTCACATGAAGATTCCAGCAAGTTTGGTAAAAATGACATTACAATAGATGTATGTACATCCACACATGGAATATGTAAAAAGGGAATCTAAGGACCTATCCTGCTCCAACTGAAAGTCCATGGAAAAACTTCCGCCTTCAGCCAAAGCAGGATTCAACAAATTGAACATATCTCACCATCTAAAGTTGCACGCCAGTTTTGATTTTTATAGAAAATTAACCAAAAGTTGCACTGTCAAAAATATCTATTCCGTTCCATTCTATTCAGATTCTTAGAACACACATATCACTCAGCTATCTGAGCATCCACAATAAAAACTAATTGATGTCTGTCTCATTTCTAAAAATAAGGACTGATTGTTCAAAAAAAGTTAAGAAAAAAGAAAGCAAGTATTTCACAGCAGTTCCTGGATAACATATACTGCTGCTTTGGAATGCTACAGTGCACAAAACAACCCCATCCGCTGAACTCTGTTCCTTTGTCTTTTTAATTATTACCATGGTTTGATTAGTAAAAGGATCTGTGTAGTTGATTCTCTGAGTGGTGCACTCAATTTCTCCTGGCTGACCTGGGTTTATCAGAGGCGGAATGTGATCATAGTAATGATGCTTGCAGCTAAGCAGCTGAGCCTTGCCTGGGTAAAGTGCAATACCTGTTTCAGGGGAAAAAAGTTGGAAGAAATGTAAATGAGAGTTGATTTCTTGCCCAAGTATGTGGATTGTCATTCTCAGATTTAATCCTGCAAGGTGCTGAGCTCCCAGATCCAACAAAGCATTCCAAGTTAATATGTGCTTAAATTCTCTGCTGGACCAGGGCTAGAGAGCTCAGCACCTTGCCGGATTAAGCCCTGAACAGCAGGATAAAAAAACAAAACAAAACAAAACCCTTGCCTGTTTCTCTTTCAGGCCCTGATCCAAAGCCCACCGAAGTCAACAGGAATCTTTCCATTAACATCAGAAGGTGCTGGATCAGGTCCTAAAACCCCCATCCAGAAAAGCACTTAAATATGTGACTAAGCCTTCTGAAGTCAATGGGAGTCCTCAAACACTTAAAGTACTTAACTGTTTTACTGGATCAAGCCCTTAAACCATATTGTATAAACCCATATTGGGAATATACAACAGAAGTAATGTATTGTCTATGGAATCTCTAAAGTCACTGGCTGACAAAATAAAAGCAAAAAGATGTTCCTTCCTATGGCATCAAATAGACATTATAATCACTAAATACTATATCAAGCTAAATCAAAGATATCAAACATGTGTCAACAAATTATCCTCTCTCATCACTTTTGTTATCAGGTTGGCAGGCTATTTTTTTCACCCATGCTGCAATTAATATATTTAGCATAAAAGTATAACAATGCTTAAGTCCAATGGTGGGTATAAAAACTTCATGTGTTTCTTTCCAGCTTCCCCCTCATGAAAACCAGCAAAGCTCTTATGCCACATTTAGTCTGGGAAAAACAGATTTGCTTGAAGATAATATAGATCAACTACTATTAATTAATTAATTAAAATGGTACATGTGATAAATGACCATATGATTTATAAACCTACACCAATTACTGAAATAACCTGTATGCCCTCACATAAGAAGTCAAAAAGGGTAGTGGAGAGCATCTAAAATACATTTTGCTGATCTCCAGTGTTCCATGCTTGGAAGAAAAATCTGGTCAGTTTTAAAAAAAGTTAAAAGTAATTTCAGGTCCTACAACTGCCTCTGAGCTCACTGCCAATTTTTGTGGTTTTACAATCAGATTTTTTTTTATTTTTTAAAATGTCTTTCTCCCCTATCACTGTATGAAAGACTCACACAAACCATAGGGGAAACAGACAATGGCCCTGACCTTACAATCAGATCCATGTCAGTAGACACCTGAGCTTGTGAATGCAGCTCTCCACAAAGGTCTGATTGCAGACTTGAGGCCTAACTGACTACAGAGGAAATAGTTAAATTAACTATACACAGAATGCTGTCAAATGCACAGTATAGCTGCAAAAACCCCAAATATTTTCTCTCTAATCTTTCAACAATAGTCCTGGGAGGGATTACTCCTAACAAGAGTAGGTGGTAACATTTTCAGACATAAGTGTGATTTTTAAGTTGACTGTGTCCCTTTGAGTAAGCCGCTGCTTACTGGGGTAAGCACACATTTTTTAATATATACACACACACAGGAGTACTCCAAAACATTTTAATAAAAATAATCGTCACCAAATAACTGCTATATGATGCTCTGATGTTGTGTTGTGATACTGATACGGTGGAGCTGTTTCATTGTCACTGCCTACTGATGCAATGCCAGTGCAAAAGCAGACTATCACAGTATGATGATTTTGTGGCTGCCTACAAAATCCTGTTAATACAAAAGCTCTGCCTTCTTTTGACCACCATTATTTCCTTGCTCCTTCGAGGGGCAGGGATCCTAGCAGCAGTCAGATGTGCTGCTGTGGCTAGGTTAAGTAGCTTAAGGAGCACTGCTGTGGTCAATGCTCTTCTCACTCCCAAGAGATTAAGATGAGCCCATTCAAGTCTAGGGACTCTGCAAAAAAGGCTCATATGAGCTCCTGAAGAGCTGCATGAGACTCTAACGCGTGTATTAACATTATATATGTTCAGATTCAGCAAATCAGTCTCATGATAACCGAGAAAGGGCTCCATGCATTGCAGTCACCACCACCATGGGTTAAACGAAAAAAGAAGCGAAGTCCAAAGCATTTTTTGCATCACTTGGACCGACATGGAGAGTAAATGGCACCAGCACGTGTTACATGCAAAATGCTGTCAGTAACGCATGCAAAGATTTGAATGACATCTTGAGACACAGTTGGACTTCACCACTATGATGATTTGTTTCCAGAGACTTACCAGGTGCATCATACAAGGGCACCTCCTTGTAAGAGACAGACATCACCGGGTGTTTGAGCTTTTCCCTGAAGTCGGTGATAGTTTGGTAGACAAGGAACACAGCTACAGCCATGAGCAGCAGATAAATGAAGAGGAGAATTACGGAAAAGACATTCTTTAGGCAGGTCTTGCTGAAACGCACAGAAGGGCTACTGGTCCCTGATTCACTATCTAGGACTGAACAAAATATGGGATTAAAATTTTAAGTGTCTTTACTTACAGTCTTCCACACTGAATCATGCAGAGCGTTAATTTCAAGATGAACCATTTGAAATGAGAGGAAACAACAGGCTTAGTTTGATTTAAAATACAAGAACAAATAAATAATGTTTTTTGACAAGCAAACAGTCGGCTGTTACTTCCCATGAACATGATGTGGCGTAATCAGTAAGGAGAGGGTTCTGCCTTTGTTTTACCTCCTGCATTACGGATTGTTCCTAAGGCAGTGGTTCCCAAATTGGGGTTCACGAAATGTTACAGGGGGTTCTCGGGGAAAAAATTCCCTAATGGCGGACAGAGCTGTCCATAGGGACCCCATAGGGCCAGCAGCCCAGAGCCCCTGGACTTCCAAGAGCTAAGCAGATCAAAGCAAGCATATCTATCACACTGAGATTTAAACTTCAAGCCTCCTTATAAGAAATGCAAAGGGAAGTGGATATTTTTTGCTGTTTTTAAAATTAAATAGGCAGCTAGTGTTCTTCATCATAATTTTAAAAACAATAAGTTTAAGCTTTGTTGTAATGTGCGTTGTTTGCCTGGACTGCTCAAGACCTGAATGCTTGTGTAGGAGGGAACTCTTCAAGTTGTCTTCTTAAATACCTCCATGCTGTTTCACATCTGATACTCCTTGATGAAACATAGGAGCCTTGTTTTATAACAGGCTTATTCAAAATGATACAAACTACGAAAGGAAAGTGAGATCTTGGAAGAGTGTTGCTGTTTTCATAATGTAATAAAATACTGTAATGATTAATAATTAATAGTGTGTAATAAGCATGTCATAAAAACAAATTTTATATTTCCAAGATCACTGCTTTTATAATTTATACTCAGGTAAAGGAGAAAATCCCTGGATATATTCATTTTTAGGAGGGGGTTCGTGAGACTTGACATTTTAGTGAAAGGGGTTCACAGGTTGTTACACAATAGGCAGAATAAAAACACATTTAAAAGAGGCCAGATCAGCTGAAAAATTCAGCGTTCACAGCGAAAAGTCCCCTGATGGAGCCTTTTTTTCCACAGCATAAAAGACTCATCTCTCCTAAGTCTGAACCAACTGATCCTGACCAAATTTAATCTATGCATCAACACAGAGGCTTTCAGCACTGTAGTGCTCTTATGTAGCTAGCTAACTGCAGCGTGCATGCACAGGGTTGCCAGGTTTCCAGTTTTTGACCAGTTTTTGACCAGAACGCCCGGTCGAAAAGGGACTCTGGCAGCTCCAGTCAGCACTGCTGACCGGATCATTAAAAGTCCGGTCAGCAGCACAGAGGGGCTAAGACAGGCGCCCTACCTGCCGTGGCTCCCGGAAGCAGTGGCATGTCCCCCCTCCAGCTCCCACGTGTAGGGGCAGACAGGGGGCTCCGCATGTTTCCCCCGCCCCAAGTGTTGGTTCCACAGCTCCCATTGGCAGGGAACCGTGGCCAATGGGAACTGCAGGGGCAGCGCCTGTGGACAGGGCAGTGCACAGAGCCACCGGAGGGGGGACATGCTGCTTCTTCTGGGAGCTGCTTGAGGTAAGCGCTGCCTGGAGCCAGCGCCAATCCTCCTCCTGCCTTCTGAAACCCTTGGTCCAGCCTCCTCCTGTACCCTGAACCCCTCATTTATGCCCCCCAGAACCCACCCCTCCAGCCCAGAGCCCTCACCTCCCTCCCATTCCCCAACCCCCTTCCTCAGCCCGGAGCCCCCTCCCATACTCTGAACCCCTCGGCTCCACCCTCCAGCCCGGAGCACCCTCGTCTATCCCAAACCCCTCATCCTCACCCCAGAGTCTGCACTCCCAGCTTGAGCCCTCACACCACCTCCCGCACCCCAACCCAGAACCCCCTCCTGCACTTCGAACCCCTCAGCTCTGGCTCCAACCCAGAGCCCATACCCCAGCTGGAGCCTTCACCCCCCTCCTGCCTGCCCCAGCCCAGAGCACCCTCTCACACCCGAAATCCCTCATCCCTGGCTCCACCCCAGAGCCCGCACCCCCAGCCAGAGCCCTCATCTCCTCCCGCATCCCAATCCCCTGAGCCAGCCCAGTGAAAATGAGCGAGTGAGTGAGTGTGGTGAGAGTGAGCGATGGGGGGAGGGGTGTGTGGAATGAGCAGGGACGGGACCTCAGAGATGGGGCGGGGCAAGGGTGTTCGGTTTTGTGAGAGCAGAAAGTTGGCAACCCTATGCATGCACCAGGTTAGAAGTCACTCAATTATATGTTATCCTTAAATTTTTAAAGACTAAAGTCTAACACCTAACTCCGTATGCACATTATATAAAGTTGCTCATGAGAAGGATTCCAGTTAACTCTAGAAAAAACTCTCTCTCAAACACTTTCACTACCAACAAGATAGGTAATACTGTCCAAAGTCCTTTAATCAGCTTCCCTTGGTATGTGTACATACCCCCTCACACGACTTGCCTGCACAACTTTTAAGAACCAATACTTGACTTACACACAAGGAGGTTTAACTATGTGCACTATATAGTTGCACACACAAATGGGTGTTATAAATGGCACATGCAAGAAGTGGTGGCTATATTTTGACAATTTGGTCTTTTACACAGGGAGCCATATTAAAAAAAAAAAAACAGCCTTTATCATGCCACAGTATGTCCTATCCTTCAAATGTAAGAGCATGCTGAGGTGTTTGTTCCTTACCATAGCAAATACTAACCCTTTAAAAGCTCCCAATGAACATGTGCCTAGTCAAATAATGTGATTCCACTGTCGCACAGGCCATTCCCACAAAGTTACTGCCAGGAGAGGACAGCCTAAAGAACTAGGGCCTTATCTACACAAGGAAATTGCACCAATTAAACTTACAGTGTTTTTTAAACAAGTGCAAAAGCGAGTATGGACACTTAGTTTACACCTATTCTTAATCAACTTAATCTACACTGCAATAAACCTGATTTAAACCAAAATGCACATCCACACAGTATTTACTGTACTGTAACTTAGGCCTTGTCTACACTACAGAGTTTCGACAAAACAGGGGAGGTGTACACATTACAAAGCTACTTTTGGCGGCAAAACTCTTGCTGTTTTGCCAACAAAATAAAACCACCTCGACAAGAGGCATAGAGCTTTTCGCTGCAAAGTTAAAGCAACAAAGCGTCAGTGGTGATGCTGCCGTTCATTATGTCACCATAACTGGCCTCCCCCAGTATCCCACAATTCCCACCGAGAGAGCTCTACTCACTGTTTTGAACTTGGCTGCTCTGCATCGAGCTATGCAGGCAGGCACCGCTCCCCTTTCAAAGCTCTGGGAAGCTTTGACATTCCTCAGCGTGGAGAGCTCACAGAGCTGCCAAGGACGCTGCTCCCAGCAGCTGAAGAGGCTGTGGGAGAACTCGGAGGGAATCACAGAACCAATCATGTGGAATCCTGCTCTCCTCGACACAAGGAACACAGCGGTAGGCAGAGCGGGCTGCTGGGGGGGGGGGGGAGCTGATGTGAGAGGGGGTGTCCCCCTCCTCCTGCCTCAGGATTGGTTGTTCAGGCTGCTGTCTGAACTTAGAGACAGCATGCTGACACACTCTCCACCAACACACACTGTTTCTGTCTCCCCCACAACACACACACACTTTGCTCCCCTCTCTCCCCCCTACATTTCAGTTGAAAAGCAGCTGGCAATGTATAGGATGCCCCTGGAACCATGGGACTGAGAAACCTTCATCATGTGACACTGTACCTGCCCCATGAGGCACTGCAAACCCTTCCCAAAGCACACTGCAGCCAGTTGCACAGTGGGATAGTTACCCACTGTGCACTGCTCTCTGTGTAGATGCAAGAGCTGCTATTGTGGATGCACTCTACCGACACAAGCAGCATAGTGTGGACATGCAACAGCAGTTTAATTAAAGCGGCATAACTTTTGTCGACAAAACTCTGTAGTGTAGACAAGGCCTAAATTGGTTTAAAACCATAACTTCTGTTTAACCGGTGCAACTTGCTTAGGTAGACAATGCTTATGCCGCAAAGTAGCAATACACTGGCTCCCTGGAATTGCACATTCAAATCCCAGCAGGGTCAGCTCAGCCTTTCCTTTTAAATGGATTTTGCTGGATTTTCTTTGGTTTGGTTCTAACTCCAGGTTAATATCTGTAGCAGAGGAGACACAGTGATGTTGTCTCATAGGTAAGGAACTCTTCAGCTTCCCTTTGGTACAGTATTTCATTCCTGACAGTGAGCCATTTATTGTTTCAATTGCTCCCCAAAAGGCCATTCAAAACAAGCAGCTTTTATTAGGCACTTGATAGAGGACTTTTGCATTAGCAGCTCTCACCTGGTAAAATAGCAGAGCTGGTATCCTCCTGATCATCGTCCATTTCCCCTTCCTCCACTGGCTCTAGATGCTCAGCTACGTGCTCCACTTCCTCACTCAGCTGAGGAAATACATTCCATTTTCATATGTACTTTTATATCATCACAATACCGATTATTTATTTGTATTATAGCAGTGCAGGGGGATGCAACTGAGATCGGAGCCCCATTGTGCTAGGTGCTGCACAAATACACAGGAAAAGAGCTTACAACATAAAGAGACTAGACCTGAGGATGGGAGAAAGGAAATATTATCCCCATTTCTGAGAGATTAAATTACTTGCCCAAGGGAACAACGGAAGTGTGAGAGCCTGAAATTGAACCCAGATTTTTCGAGTCCCAGTCCAGCACAACACCACCACTACCACCACCACCCTTTAAAAAAACAGCACTTTTCAACGGCATCTTCAGCCCACTTGAACCCTCAAAATTAAGATATTGTCTCATGATCTCAACATGTTCTTGAGTGGAGAGGTCCTTGTTTCAGAATATGTATTATTACAAATCACAATCTATGCCATAGGACAACGCATTAGCACACTGCAATCAGAAGGGAGTGCAAGAAATGTTATTGTTTTTAACAGATATTAGTGCAAGTTACTTCCGAGCACAGCCCAAACCACCTCCGCAGATGCATCATTACAAATGAACAGTCAAAAAGTCCACAAGTCGCTGCTCTTTATTTTTCAGCTCAGTGCAGCTGCTAACAAACAAGTCAGTGCTTTGGTCAATGTCGTAAGCTTGTCACATGAGATAGGCATCAATATACCATAAAGCATCTAGAAAAAAGAACTGGGGAACACATGGAACGCAAACAATGAAAACTTGGTTTTCCTTTTATTTAAGAAAAAAGTCCTTCCATCTTCTCCTCCCCAGGAGTCCCCCGTGGAAGCTGAAGGGCTAAGGATCCTTCCTTTGCACCACTTTGCACCAACTTTTGCCTTTCTCATTTTAAAATATACATTTTTTTATTTTAAACATTGTAATAAAATATACTAATTGATCATTTTCACTTTTTAGCAATTTTTATTACAGATCTCAAATAGTATTCATTTTACAGATGCAAAAATCTTCTTAGGCAAAGAGCCGGATTCTCCACTTTCTTCTTGCAACTTTGTGTAGTCACTCACACCTGCACAAAGTGAGCACAAAATGTTACCGCTGTTTCACACACACTTTGCACAGGTTTGACTGACTTCTCAGGGTGTGAGGCAGCAGAGACTCAGACCAGCAGAGAGAGAGAGAGAGAGAGAAAGAAAGAAAGAAAGAGGTTTTGTTGCCCCAGTATAACTTAAGGTGTGAATTTCAACATACTAAGGCCATGTCTACCCTAGCGAGCTTACAGCGGCACAGCTGTACCGATGCAGCTGCACCATTGTAACATCGCTCGTGTAGCTGCGCTATGCTGACGGGAGAGAGCTCTCCCATTGACATAATAAAACCACCTCCACACGAAGCAGTGCGGACTCTTATTTCAGTTTAAGAGTGGATTATTGCAGGTTAGTTTGAATAGATTAGGAACAGGTTTAGCTAATCCAAAATAAGACACTCTCTTATGCTGAAATAAGAGTGTCTGCAGAGCCTTTAGCACCAGTTTAATTAAAGACTATAGGAACATTTTGTTTGCCGCAAGGTCGGTGTGACTCTACCCGGCACAAGACTGCTGTGGACTAACTGTGTGTGCGGAGCCTGCTGACTCCCATTAATAATTCATTAATGACCTTTGATTTAGTCCTCTTTGATATGGGGCTAATCAAATGGCATTAACTAACTGTTAATACATTTCAGCTGGGTCCACAATGACAGCCCCTCACAGACTACTGTAGGGTAGTCACACCGCTGCTTGCCATGAACTGATTGTTACTGTAGACAAGCCTTTTATCAGTTTAAAAGTTGACTCAAGTTATACTTGTGCAACTTCCTCATGTAGAAAAGACCTAAGGGACTTATCAAAAGTCACAGACCTAGTCAGTGGCAGAACCAGAAATAGTTTCCTCAACTCCTGACTTCTAATCTTCTCTCACCATTAGACACACTTCCTCCTAATATACAGACACTTCATCTACCTATATTGTCTAGTTAGGGGGTTAAAGGCATTTGGTATTCTGGGCTCTGCCACTGCCAGACTGTGTAACTATGGCCTAATTACTTAACCTCTCAAAGCCCCAGTTTAGCTCTCTGTAAAATGAAAATATTAGTATCTACTCTACACAGGTGTTTGAAGATTTAATTAATGTAAAATGCATTGAAATCCTCAGATGAAAGGTCCTACAAAAGCACAGAATCTAATTAACACAACAGACGGTTCATTCTTTCTTTAAACCTGTAACTTGGTCACATCAGGTCTAAACACAGAAAACCACGTGCAATGAGAGATTTTGAGTAGAGTGGAACTTGGGAAGCTGAATAAGCCGCAATTGTTTCCAATTCACAGCAACATGCAAATTGCAATGAGAGAGAACTTCCATGTCAAATTAAATTAACCTATGGAAAAAATGACCGCAAGAAATTTCAGTGTAACATCAAAGTAGAAAACATATTATGATACAACATTTATTACACTCTCAGGGTAAATCTACAATGACCCTTCTTTAATATGCAGGAATGGAAGAAAGATGAAAAATCAAAACAGAGAGCATTTCAATGCACTTCAGAAGCAAAATACAACATTTGGAGTTCTGCACTGGTAAGACATCTATTTTTACAAGCCTCTTACACTTAAAACCATCAAAGGACTGTCAGCCCAAAGTGTATGAAGCAGTAACCCTTGGGCCCAGATCCACAAAGGGACTTAGGTGCCTAAGTGCCTTCGTGGATCGCACCCTTAGTAACTAGGTGAGCTTTGCTGGTGGTCTGATGCTTGTAAGGACAACTGTCTTCACTGGCAGTCCAGAAAACTCATTTGACCACAAACGTGCATACAAAATACACTCCAAACCACTAAGAATCACATGTAGCACTGGATTTCAAAAGCTTAACTCGATCATGGGGAAAGCCATTACATCTTGGGAGCACAGCATTCAATCCAGAATGAGTGTATGCAACCTGACAAGACCTATTTCGTAGCCAGTCCCATCTGCATACACACTAAGCTACAGTCCACCAATAACAGGATAGCAGGAGCAGTATTACCATGCAAGTTTATTCTGGTTTCTTCAAATGTACCGGTATATGCCCAAATGAATGTAAGTTGCGTTGTAACTATTCACAGATGCACATCAGTGGCAGTCACCTTCTCAGATCAACATACGTATACTGCGTACGTACCATGGACCAGCCAAATATGGTGATAGCTGCCCAACATACGATATTCCACCGCATACTTAGGTGACAGGCAAGGACATTAAGTGTGGGGTAATTCAAGACACAGGGTTTCAGCATCATGCAAGACCCAGAACTGGAATTGATCTCAGCACTGACATTTCTACTGGTGATACAATGATTACAGAAATTTCATTCCCAGTCTCCAGCAGCTGGGAGAAGTGGGAGAGAATAGGCTCTGCATTTTCACACCACCTAAAAGCATGTCAAAGTTCTGTGGCAGTCTCAAGAGAGAGATAATCACTCTAGAACGAATGCAGCACTCCTAACTGTTGTTGGTGCAGAAAGGAGGAAGTAGAATTACATGAGGAAACTGGCAGCCCAGGATAAAACTAAAGGTGACAATTCTAGGATCTCTGTGTAAGCCAGGGGTCGGCAACCCTTCAGAAGTGGTGTGCCGAGTCTTCATTTATTCACTCTAATTTACGGTTTCGCATGCCAGTAATACATTTTAACCTTTTTAGAAGGTCTCTCTCTATAAGTCTATAATATATAACTAAACTATTGTTCTATGTAAAGTAAATAAGGTTTTTAAAATGTTTAAGAAGCTTCATTTAAAATTAAATTAAAATGCAGAACCCCCCGGACTGGTGGCCAGGACCTGGGCAGTGTGAGTGCCTCTGAAAATCAGCTTGCGTGCCACCTTCGGCACGCATATGCCATAGGTTGCCTACCCCTGGTCTAAGCTAATATAACTCAGGTCATTGGCATCGTGGAAGGAAATCACTGTTTAAGCGTGGAACCTTGCTAGAGTCAAATGAGCAAAGGAAAGCTCACATTTAGATGTTCTATGCCCCTCAGCTGAAAAGAAAAAGAAGGATAAAAGGAAAACACACAGAGAAGAGGAGAAGCCACAGTGGGTGAAATTCATCCTGGTGTGAAAGGTCAATGTAAGGGGGCTCTCTGCACTGAGCGGAGGAGGGCTGGTAGCAGCCACCTAACGGGTGTCAACACTGACTTGGGAGATGGGGCAGATCAGGGGGGATACAGAACCCATGCTTCAGGGGCAGTTACAGAAATAGCAGCACCACATGCTCTTCACCCACTTCCTACCTTTAGGTGAGTGAAGTGAATTTCATCCAGTCAGAGAAAACCCTGCTGGGAGGTATAAATAAAGGGAGAAATGTTCTGTTTCACTTGTTTGTGCATGAGGTTATTTAAATCTTTTAATGTCTTCTAGTCTAACATGAGAAATGGGAGAAGAACTGATAAATGTTGATAGGCTAAACTAGGGCTTCCTACAGTGCAAGCCCAAGGCCAAATGTAGCCTGCAACTTTCTAAAATGAGGTAAACAGCTGTGTGGCGACGGCAAAGGTGACCAGCTACAGGTTTTTATTGCCCATTAACTTAAACAAGACAATTTCTATGCATCTACCAAGAAAGATACAAGTACAAGCAAGTATAATATTATGTTATATATGAGTTTGATAGGCAGACTAGGCACAGGATTACAATTGGGCCTTCAGTATCACTTTTCATGTCTGACAGACCCCTCCTTTATTATAAAAGTGATAAAGTCACCTGTCAACTGTATGTACCTTTACTTTCTACAATATTACAATTGACTGTATTTTAACTGACATTTCCTTGTTTTTAAATACAAATATGTATTTGCCTGTATCAAAAAACATCATGTTTGTTTCCTATGTATTTAAATACAAGGACCCTAGGGATCAGGGCTCTACCATACAGAGAAAGCTGGTGGATGCCTTGGGCAGCAAAATTATTCACAAGATCTCTTTGGGTGACTGCAGGTTGGAAGGAATGGACACTTTCCAGTTTGCCTAGGGCAACATAAAGCCAATAGCCAGCCAGTTTTGCTATGGCTCTAAAATTAAAACGTGACCTAGTTGACTTTCTATGCCTCAGGTGACTTATCAAAGTCACTGACGATCTGGATAACCAGAAGATGAATGTTTAATAAGGGCAGTGACTGGAGCCAAGATGAATATACTGCAATTGCTTTTAAATTGACTGAAAGGGGAATAACACACATACGGTCAAGTTAGAGCTGTGTTCATCTTGAGCCTAGCTACACGGCAATTAGCTGCAGTGTTATTTCATTGTAGATTTGGGGTTTACCCTCAATGTGCACATCCCTGGATTGTTGCACCTAGCTAGAAAGGGCTGCACCATAAAAGGCTGCTAGGAATCCAGCCGGCACCTTCTTGCTCTTATCTCCGTCGCTGTCTTGCCGTTTTTCAACCACCGCCGCAAAAGCGTTTTCCGGTGCACAGCTGCTCAGCGCGTTTGGGAGTTTGCTCGGCAAACAAAAGACCCCACTGGCGTGCAAGGCGGCTTGCATTCCTTACGCACATGGACTCACACGGTCAAATCAACTTCTTTCCCTCCCCTCCCCCGCCGCCCGCCAGTACCTCCTGGTAGGATGCGGAGATCTCTTGGCTTAGCATGGCATCAGCGGCGGGAGCTGGAACCAGCCTCTGCAGCAGCCCCCGGGGGCTGAGAGGGGGAGCGGCAGGCGCACAGCAGCGAGGCGCCCGAGGCTCTGCAGTACCAGACCGATCCCTCACGGAGCGTCCAGCCGGCGCCGCCCCGCGCGCCTCTCACCCGCTATCTCCTCCGCCTGCTGCTGCCCCAACCCTCTTCTCTCAGGCTCATCAGTGGCAGCATAGGCGTGAGACGCGCAGGATTCTGGGAAATGTAGTTTAAAACCGACCGGGCCGGGCCCCTGCTCTGTCCTGACGTGCGGAACGCCCAACAAGCCCTTGAGCTGCAGCCGCGGATGGGTTAAAGCAGCCTATGGACGGTGCAGGGTGCAGCATGTCTGCGGTGCGCACCACCACGTTCAACAGGATTTCTCCACTAGAGACAGCAGCCCAAGGGTCTCCCCGCGTGAGCGCTAGGAGAGGCGGGGTGAATATGAGACCTGCCACTCCCAGGAATTCAAAAATGATGTCAGGCCCCCCAAAAACACGAGATGGGCTTAACATAATAATGATGGTTTCTTTTTTATTCGCCTTCTGTTTTTGGAACATTTAGGGTTCAGAGTTTCAAGTTTCTCTCTTCGTCTAAGAGGCCTGGCAACCTGCTTTTTAAAAAAATGAAAGGTGAGGGTATCACATAATCACAGGATTCTGGGAGCTGGGCAGTGGTGGATTAAGAGTTACTGGGGCCCTGTGCTGAGCTTCATTTTTGGGGCCCCTCCTTGGGACCCAGCCAAGAAAAAGAACATTCTTTCTTATCTCCCCCCTGCCCCTGTTTTTCATTCTTTTTTTCTTCATCTTCCTCCTATAAGTAAGAGGAAGTAAATGAAAATAAAGTGAGGTACCTTGATTGTTTGTGTGGTCTAACTTATTTTTCCACAGACCACTTGAAAATCACTGAGGGTCTCGGCAGACCACTTAATGATTTTTCCAAATATTGTTTGTACCGTTAGCTAACTATTGTAAAGCGCTTTGGATAAGCGCTTTATTAAAAAAAAGTACAAAAACATTGGGGTGCAGGGTCTGGCCGGGAGTTAGATTGCAGGGGGGGGCTCAGGGCTAGGGCAGGGGTTGGAGTGTGGAGCACTTACCTGGGGCAGCTCCCATTTGGTGCAAGAGGTGCGGGTGTGGGGGGGTGCAGGAGTCAAGGTGGGCAGTGGGGGGGGGATGAGTGAGGGGTGCAGGAGTCAGGGTTGGGAGCGTGTGGGGGGGTGCAGGAGTCAGGAGGTTGGGGTGTGGAGCACTTACCTGGGGCAGCTCCCATTTGGTGCGAGGGGTGAAGGTGGGAATGTGGGGGGGGAGGTGCAGGAGCTCCAATTTGGTGTGAGGGGTGGGGATGTGGGGGTTCAGGAGTAAGGGGGGGGAGTATGTGTAGGGGGAGTGCAGGGCCCTGCCTTTGCTCTGCACTACCCCGATTCCACCCTCTTCCCCTAAGCCAAGCCCCTGCCTTTTCCCCGCCTCCTCCCCCCAGTACGCAGCAGCCCCGCCCCTCCCTGGAGCGACCTGAGCGCTGGCAAACATCTGTTTGGTGGCAGGGGAAGCGCTGGGGGGAGTGGCGGGAACGCATGGAGAGGCCAGGACTAGGGCGCACACACACACACAATTTCCTCAAAAAATATGGGAAATTCATGGCCCCAAAACTTATTAATGCAGAGTTCAGGCTGCCTGCCATTGTCTCATACCTAGGCTTGGCAGAATTCAATTGTGTAATTTCAACAAATAATACTGATGTTTATTTTTTTCTATTTAAGTTTTCACAGTTGTGGGAAATTCTTGGGTGTTTGGGGAGTCAGTTAAGATTCAAAAAGTGAAAGGTTTATAACCATTAAAACACAAGTTGTCAACATCACATGAAAATATACAGAGTAAATATCCTTAAATCAAATTCTCAAGTAGCATTTTTCTTAATTTGGCTACTGTAAATTTTGATTACTACTGATGGAAATATTTTTGTTGGGGGTGTGTGTGTGTGTGTGTGTGTGTGTGTGTGTGTGTGTGTACAGTGACGCTGATGTTTATCAGCATTCACTGTTAAAAATGTCATTTGTCCAAGCCTACTAAAACCCTTCTAGAACAAAGGCGCCTATATTTAAATCTCTAAAAACCAGGGAATAAACAGTTATGGTAAAACAAACTTGAACCTCTGAAAAACAGTACATACTTCCCCCCCCCCCACCCCTTCCTTCCAACTTTAGTTCTGCCCTCTTTGAGTCATGCCTCAACCTGCTGTTGACCAATATATGCTGGCTAGTATATATATGTTATACTGATAGTATGTTTTATCTGCACCCTACACGTTAAGCATAAATAGAGCAGTTACATAGCCTAAATTGGCCTGTCCCTTTATAATCTGTTCACTTATGCTATGTATCCCATAACACCTTGCATTAGTTAAAGTAGGCTGTGGCTTAAGTAGATAGGAAAGCTGTCAGGATCAGGACATATGTTTACTTTATCATAGCAACAGAAAGGGAGTTACCCTCACAAGCCTATCTACCCTGGGACAGACCTCGGAGGTGTTTTCATGCCTATTAGTACCTAGAATTGCATATGTTCAGAACAAAGATAAAGGGTACACCATGGTACTAGAAAAGCAAGGTAAAAAGCTAGTTGGTTAAATCTAGTTTCAGATGATGTATATAGTACATTTTACTGGTAAACAAGGAGGATATAAAGAGAGGGCTTTAAGCGGTATACCTTTGGGAGCACGCCTTCCACATAAGGTGAATATAACATCACTCCATGAGACAGCTTCCCCGAGACTGGTATCATATAGAACAGCGGTTCTCAAACTTCAGCAAGCTGAGGACCCCCATTTTGATTTAAAATTTTTCGTGGACCCCCTGCTCCTTCACCGAGGCTCCGCCCCTGCCCTACCCCTTCTCCAAGCCCCTGCTCACTTCATCCCCCCTCCCTCGGTCGCTCGCTCTCCCCCACCCTCATTCACTTTCACCAGGCTGGGGCAGGGGGTTGGGATGTGGGGGGAGGTGAGGGCTCCGCCTGGGTGTATGGGCTCTGGGCTGGGGCCAGGGATGATAGGTTTGGAGTAGAGGAGGGGGCTTTGGGCTGGGGTGGGGGGATGCGGGCTCTGGGAGGGAATTTGGGTGCAGGAGAGGACTCGGGGCTGGGGCAGGGGGTTGAGGTGCGAGGGCGTGAGGGATGAAGGGTCCTGGCGGCACTTACTGCAGCTCCCAGAAAGCATCAGCCAGGTCCCTGCAGCCCCTGGCAGAGGCGCAGCCAGTGAGGCTCTGTGCGCTGCCCTCGTGCCTGCAGGCGCTGCCCTCGTGCCTGCAGGCGCCGCCCCCACAGCTCGCATTGGTCACGGTTCCCAGCCAATGGAAGCTGCAGAGCCAGCACTCGGGTGGGGGCAATGTGCGAAGCCTCCCTGGCCACCCCTGTACCTAAGGGCCACAGGGACCTGGTGATCACTTCTGGGAGCCACATGGAACCAGGGCAGGTAGGGAGCCTGCCTTGGATGGAGCGGGAGGAGTTGAGCAGCGGGGCCTGCAGACCCCCGGAGTTCTCTCGCAGACCCCAGTTTGAGAAACGCTGATATAGAACCTTTTTCCTTCACTGTATTATTATTGGCTTGGACCAATAAATCTGACTGATGTTGGTTTATTTGGCCTCTGGAATATATTTCATAATGAACCAGTGTGGTCAAGAAATCAACACTGCTCCTCACTGACACTGCTCCTCAGACTATAAAGTGCACCATGGGCATGCAGCATATCGGTACAGGAGGAGAAACTGTCAGACCATATCCTCAGTAAGGCAAACATCTCATTTAGAGGGCAGGCTTAGTGAACACCAGCTGGCTACACCTGACCTGTACTCGACCACTTCACCTGCTCTGCCCAAACCACCCCATAGTTACCAGATGTTACTACCCCCTGACCTTTGTCCTAAGGACTCCTTCTGGAACAGCCTCTTTGCACTAACCTCTGCCCTGTAGTGATGATAGATTATTGTACTCCTCTGCTTGCACAACCAATGAAACAGCACAGAAACGGGGGGTCTGTGTAGTGATTCCTTTGGGCGCAGATGCATTTCTCATATTGCCATGTGAACTGTGGCAACCTGCTGCAAATAATCTTGTGTCAGTCAGTACAGTTGTCCCCTACACAGTGAAGGGCAGTTGGGAATGCATGCAGACAAATGAGAATACAATCCTGTGGGGCACAACACATCATATGAAATGTCACATTTACTTAGTCATTTCTTATGCCTGATTATAGGACGGTCCAGGCTGAAATATACAGTACATCCTCAGTTCCAGGGAGCCAAAATGTAAGTTGCAAGGCTGAGCTGTGTGCACTTCTTTGTTTTCAGAGGTTTAAGTATAGGTGCACTTCCCATTCTGCAAGTGCATGAGGCACTGCCAGTCGAACTTATTTTAGCGTTAAAGATTTGGGCAGTGAATATCAAATCTGGCCTTTACATAATATTTTTCATTCAGAGACACCCCAAAGCACTTTAGAAGCTCAAAAATATATGTTGGGAGGAATTGCTGACACCTAATTATTTCGAGTTCTCTTTCAAGAAACTCAAGACAATCTATGATATACCTGGGCAGGGCAAAACTTTCCCCATTCTCTTCCTTCCACCCCAGCAGCATAGTATTGTAAGCTCAAAAGTTTGTTTCTCTCATCAACAGAAGCTGGTCCAATAAAAGATATTACCTCACCCAACTTGTCTCTATAATATCCTGGGACCAACACGGCTACAACAACACTGCATAGTCCTCTCCAGTCACTGATATGCTGATCAATCACCAGGTGATAAAATATCTCCTTTGCACAGACAGATGGCTGTCTTCTAACAGAGGCCTGGAAAAATTGTTCCTTCTTCTACTCTGGAGTCTTCAGCAGATTAACATCTTCTAATGCTGCCTGTGGGGTAGAAAGGAATGTTTCAAGTTGTAGAGCACCAAGTGATTTTATCTCAAAAATCAATGAAAATTTATAGTTTAGAGAAACAAGAAATGGTAGGCCAAATCTTAGTAATCGTCTTTCAATGTGACTTCAGAGATGTGACTCCCACTATTTTAGTCACAAGGGATTCTCTGCCATTGTAATGCTGACAGATCCTGGTCGTTGGCGGATCAAACTGTGGACCTCGGAGCTTAGTGCATGAGCCTCTACCTCATGAGCTAAAAGCCAACAGGCTGTTAGTTAAGGCGGTAGAGCAGACTCATTTGATCTCTCTCTCTAAGTGGTCTCGGAGTCACTAGATGGGACAGAACATGACACCCTGGAGATGTGTGGATTACACCTTGCCTTCGGGATACCATGATTAAAACCAAGCAATATAACAATACAGTCAGAGGTAATAATTATGATTAAAGAAAGAAAACACACAAAGAAGCAATAATGGTTCTGTCATAGATAACTAAAGCAGTTTATAGATGGGCAAAATAATTTAATTTAAGGGTTGGTGAATTCTTTTTGATATATTTGTGACGGGATCTCCAGGGTTCAGCATGGGACTGTGGAACCGCTGTGTCCCCTTAACTCTCCAGCCTTGGCTGTCTCTCACAATGCTTTGATAATAACAAGCAGCAAACCCCTCCAGGCGCTGTTATCACTCAGCACAACCGCATGTGGAGTCCCACACCCAGCTAGATTGCATGAATGCTCCCATAGCCCTAATATCAATATTATTGATAACTTAAATAGCTTATTAATGATTAATGGTGAGCAATCTTAACTAAGTCCTATGAAACCAAATAAAATATTTAACTCAGTTAAAAAAAGTCATTCAGGGAGTTGTCTTGAGACAAGTAAATTAATATCAAGCATCTTAAATCCAAATTAAATCCCACAATTTCTGCCTGTTTACTAAGTTAGCTTATGTCTCCTCTCCAGAAATACATTATGTAAACAATAGGGTATTTAACAACAGATGTTCTTAATACCTTAAATTACAATAGCATTTCAATATGCCATTAAAATCACGACAAGAAAATGTATATCTGATTCCTTGGGGTGCTTTGCTAACTTAATCTAGCCCTGGATGCTGAACTAGAAGTTGCTGCTTCTTCTTGATGCTCTTCTACGCTCCTTTTTGCTCTTTGGCTAATAGCTGTTACTTGTTTGCTTGCAGAGATGAACAGGAGGAGTTGTGAGGAGTACTGTAAAGTTGAAGAATGGGGGCAGCCTGGTGCTGCTGGTTTGCTTAATTCAGCAAATTTTATATTCCTTTCCTTTCGTAGCTTTACGGGAGGAGGAAGGCATGCCTATTTCAGAGCTTGGCTGAATTAAAAAATTAGCAGCTGTCATTCTTTCACTGTCTCGGCACCTTTCTGAGATTGTCAGCAGTTTCAGCTCATGCACAGATGATCTGCTACAACAGATGCAGCAGGGTTGTAATTTTTCCTCAACTTGATAGTTATACTGCCTTTGTTGTGGGAGATTATCAGAACATATTTGAAGTCTGAGTTTTCTTTTATTCGGTCCATTTTCTGATATATCCCTTTAGTTCCTTGCTAGCTTATTGGAGTTGAAATTCTGCTTCAAACGGGTGCAAATACCTGTATGTCGTATATCATGGTTTTCAGTTTTCAAAAGTATTTTTTAAACTTTATTACTCCTTAAAGAAAGTTTTTAAACTTGAATCGTCATTAAAGAAGTTATTGTCCCTTCTTAACAATCTTTGGATAGGTGACTTGTCTCTCTCAGTTTGGTAAGGAAGTAGTTTAAGCCAGATAATCAATTAAATTCCCTAATTAATATAAATATTCTATACTCAAATGGCTTTTATATGAGTAACCAGTTGTAGCATCAAATGACCTTACTCAATGATATAAGAAAGTTATTACATTAGAAGGTTTGCAGTTAGAGACAAATATACATCTCAAAAGAAGCTGATGAACTATTAAGCATTTAAATGACAGGCATAGGTTTTTCACCTTCAAGTGGAACATGAACTTAGAAGTTACAAAGATCTGCTACAAAACATTCCCCAGCCATAAATGTTTTCCTTAATATTTGAAGAATTAAGTCTTTAGAGAGTTTATAAAAGGGGTTAATTTTAATAGGATTTTTTCTAGCATATTTTCTGTGTGTTTGAAACCAACATTTTTTTTCTTGCAAAGAGAGCGGGGTTGTAAAAGGCCTACTTTTATGGCTCTTGATAATACAATTCCTAAACATTCCTACAAAGTCCTTTGCTTGAGATAAAACTCATCTCTATAGTAGACTTGCATCTCATATCAGATGTGCTTTGGTCCTTTGTCCAAAATGACCCTCAGATTTAAAATCTGCCATTTGCAGTACATTTACTACTTGCAATTAAAAACTTCACTGAGGCATTCTATAGAAAACATAAATCATAACAACCAAGGTTTACATACATCTTTCAAAACATAACATAAAATAAAATAAACTAAAATATAGAAAGTTAAGGCACGATAGAACTTATAAAAGCTGCATTTCAGATATTATGGCTGTGGGGTGGTTATCCTCCTTTGACCCTTTGGTAGTTTGTCACTAGTTGACAGAAGGCAGATTTCTTTAACTTGAACATTTCATACAATTAAATAAGGAACTGATAACATCAGACTGTGTTGTTATTTTTCTAAGCATCCTGTATAAATATTGAGTATATTTTAAATTCATAAAGATGCAAGCAAGTTTGTAATGACCTAATATTATAAGAATAAATTATAATAGTTTTACTGATAACTATTTTTGACTTAATATTGAGGTCTGTCTCCTACATGCCACTGCCTGAAATAGTGTTAAGACCACTACTGGTAAAAGGTCCTTGGCCTGTGGGCCCCAAGCCCCTCCTGTCTAGGCCAAAAACATGTATTGATTTTTTAAAATAAAATAAATATAAAAGATTTACTTCATGGGCTGGTGACCTGAAATGCAGCTGCTTCTGAACAGGCAAATGTGGGCAGATGGAATAAAGGCATGCTACCAGGTAGATAAAAGTATTAACTTGTGGCCTTACTTTGATGTGGAACATGAAAAGGGAAGGAACTTTTTTTTCTTTTCCTGGACAAAAAAGTAATATCCTCTTTCATTGCCTTGGCAGGGCCTTCTATCTCTGCTGGACTAAGGCAGCCACCTAGCCTCTTTGGGCAAGGACACTGAACCAACAGGAGAAAAGACAAAGGGTTAGGGACGACCTGCTGCAGGACATGCAGAGGGATTCTGACCACAGGTTGAACCAACAGCTGAAATTCCAGCAGCAAATGAAGAAGCAGAAGAGGAAAAGGGAGGTAACGGACAGGGAGAGGGAGGAGAGGCTGGTGGCAGAGTACTTTGAGCATGACAGGGTGAGAATGGAGCAGGAGCTGACAGCAGCACAGGGAACTCATTCACCAACACTGGAAGCAGCAGAGGGAAATGTTTGAGTGACTGCTCATTGTGATGGTCAGCAAGCAGCAGACCCTAATACCTGCATCAACACCATCCCCCGAGGACCGTCCTCCACACTTCACATCCTGCAGCCAATGTAGCCACTGGACAATTGTGGGGGGCAGGGTAGGCAAAGATTCAGTTGATGAACTCCTGGAATGGAAATGTGTATGATTAGAAGTATACCCTGTTCACTCTGTCCCCGTCCAGCCACAGTAGAGAACAGCTACACTGGTGGTGGCAATTCCATTTCCAGTGACATTGCACAGATTGTCATCACTGTTGGTTTTCATTGCACGTTGCACTTTTCACTTTTATTAACAATTGCAGTCTCTAGTATTGGCAGCTGGAACACCTGTATTTGTTTTTAATAAAGTACTGGTTGTACAATTCATTGGGGTGTTAGTACTTGGGAAACAAAGAGTAGGCAGGAGGTTTAATCCAAATTCTCATAATAATAGCAAATAGATAAATTCAGATGTACGCTACAACACTACAGCACCACATTGCTCCGTGCATTTCCCGGCAGAAAGCAAGGATATGTGGTTGTACAAAGCATCCTTTACTTCCCTGTATCTCTTGGACCCAGCCCCAGTGAGCAGCTCTCCAGTACGTATCACACCAGGCGGACAACTATCTTCACCTTCAGTGTTCACCCCACCTTTGGACTACTCTGAGGAGGAGTCCTCTGACTCCCGGATCTCTGTCCAGGGATCTCCTACCCTCCATAGAAGAGACTTCTTCCCTGTTACCTACCCTCAAAGGGAAATTCCAAGGGAGAAAGTACCAGTGAGGCAGGGCTCATGATATGACCAGCAGTGGATGCTCCATCCTCTACCTTATGGACCCCCTCAATGCCCTTCTTAATGGGCTCTCTATTACTGTCAGTTCTCAAGGACTCCTAGTGTCACTCGTGGGGAATACAGAAGAAGACACCTGCCTGTTCCATCACTTTCTCTTCAACAACCTCAACCTCGAGAGGAAACTTTTGAGGAGCAAGAGGTCAGAGTGGACAAGGAGGTGACACCTCAAACAAATATCACTGTCACCATATGAGGCTGTAATGCCTCCTCTACCTTCTTTGGCTAATGATTTTAAACAGTGTCAGGAACTGATGAAGCATACTGACTTGCTAGAGATTCCCTTAAAAAAGGCCTAAGAATCGCAACAAACTTTTGGCATTTTACATACAACATCCTCTGGTTGAGTAACTCTACAAGTGAATGAAGCTCTACTGGATCCTGCCAAAACCATATGGCAAACCCTTGCCACCACACCACTCCCTTGCAAGCGGGCTCACGGTATTACATCCCAGCAAAATACGTGGAATTTTTGTTCTCCCACTCTCCACCAAATTCTTTAGCTGTGGAGGCTATCAACGA
Source organism: Trachemys scripta elegans (assembly GCF_013100865.1). Classification (NCBI taxonomy): domain Eukaryota; kingdom Metazoa; phylum Chordata; order Testudines; family Emydidae; genus Trachemys; species Trachemys scripta. Next base: position 42,298,932 of record NC_048300.1, on the reverse strand, counting down.
GCATGGCAGGCAACATCTTTCAAAGTCTGCACCCTGTGATAAAGACTAGAAGTGCCTTGACCTATTTGGTTGTAAGAGCTACTTTTCAGCCACTCTGCCATTTTGGATTGCAAATTACCAAGGTCTAATGGTGAAGTACAACTATTCCAATTATGACAAATTCAACAGTTTTAGTGAACACTTACCTGTAGAATACTGTGAGCAGTTCAAGACCATCATAGCTGAAGGTCAGTTCTTAGAAAAAGACGATTTTGATAGCTTCCCTAGATGCAGGAGACACAGTAACCCACTGCACATCTATTGATGTTGTCATGAGTAGAGCACTTTGGCTAGAGCTATCTGGTTTTCCTAGGGAGGTCCAGAATACTGTAGAAGACTTCCCTTTTGATGGACTTAAATTCTCCTATGAGTCAACAGATGAATCTCTCCAGACTTTGAAAGATTCCAGAGCCACACTTAGAGCCCTTAGCGTATACATGCCTGCAAACAAAAGAAAATTTAGCAGATCACAAATGGCAAAGAGATCTCGTCCAGTTCAGTTCTTTACATACCCTAGGCCTACGGAACCACCGAAAGGCAGGCCTAGGTGTCAAAAGAAGAGACTACCTACTGTGACTGCTACCACCACACAGCTGTCCTCTTCATCCAACCGTCAATTTGGACGGCTTGGTTGAGGGCTTGGAACATCCCCACCTCCTGAACGTTCACTTGCACTCACCTCCCTCCCTTTGGAGATGATTCTCCCATTTTCAACCTGCTTGGGAACAGATTACATCTAACAGATGGGTGTTGGAGGCCATAACATCAAGTTACTCAATCTGTTTCACTTCTATCCCTCACCCCACCCTCTTTACCGACCCTCTTTATCTCATGAACAGTTACTGAGACAAGACGTCATCTCTCTTCTATGCATAGGAGCCATAGAAACAGTTGCATTCCAGCAGAGAGGGAAGGGATTCTACTCCAAGTATTTTCTGGTACCCTAAAAAAAGAGAGGATGGAGAGACCAATATTAGATCTCAGACTGATAAACACCTTTGTGGAATCACAGAAATTGAGGATGGTGACTCTCAGATATTATTCCACAGTTAGATTCCAGGAATTGGTTCATGGCGCTCAACCTACAGGTTATATATTTTCATGTCACAATTCTCCCCTCTCACAAAAGGTTCTTTGTTTTACAAGCAGTCAGGGTCACTTCCAGTATTGAGTGTTTTCCTTTGACCTCTTCTTTGTCCCAAAGGTATTCCCAAAGATCATAGCAGTGATAGCTGCTTACCTACGATGGCCAGGGATAATAGACTTCCCCTATTTTGATGACTAGCTGCTCAAGGGCCAGTCATACAATGACATTCTCTGCAGTACAGCCAGCCATATCCCTGTTCCACAGGATAGGTCTCCAAATAAACACCTAAGTCCACTTGGAGCACAGTACAATAGATAATCTTTATAGGGGCTTCTCTGAACACCGTAACAACTAGGGCTTACCTTCAGGCAGACACTAAAAACCTAATTTCGAAGATTTAAATAACCCCACAGATGCTGACAAGAAATTGTCTCCAACTATTAGGACATATAGTAGTGTGTGTACCTTTATAACCCAACATGACAGGTTATAATACTTAGTCCTGTCATGAGTGCAGGGGACTGGACTAGATGACCTCTCAAGGTCCCTTCCAGTTCTATGTTCCTATGATTCACCTGTGGAGGGATTTTCAGTATTTGCCCACAAAGACAAGGTTTATGAAAGGTTTTGATTAATATATAACCACAATTAAAGAAGTCTATTCCTGTATGGGATTTAAACTTGGTCCTTAATTGTCTTATTAATTCAGAGATTCTAATGCATGAAGAATTGTAACCTGATTGATGTAGAAAATTTTGGGTAAAAAATTAGGATGTGGTTATACAGAAGACTTTTTCTTAAAGAAAACTGTAAAGTAATCTACCATTAATGTCTCCAGTTCCCCAACCTGTGGGCAGAAGTTATGGCCACCTAAAATACCACTAGATTAGTAAAAATATAGTTAGTTGGGTTTCTAATGACCAAGGGATGACCACATGGTAAACTGCCTGCCAGACTTATGACAGACTTATGTGCAGTGCTAGGGAGGAGCCAGTGGGTACCAATGCCACAGGAAAAGGTAGGAAAGGTCCTGGACACTGTATCTAGGCTGCTAGGTAAGAGATTCAAGTCCAGGATCTCCATTGTAGCTTTCTTTGAAATATTTCTAATTCCCCACGCAGGGCCAGGCAGAACTGCAGGGCATCAATGTGTGGATAAGAGAATGTTGTGAGGGGGAGGATTTTAAATATAAGAAGAACTGGGAACCTTTGGGAAAAGGAGGAGCCTATACAGAAAGAATGGGCCCCACCCAGAGCAAAATGGGTGTGTTGCGGTGCAGGCAGGAACGGCGCCAGGGTTTTTGCCTCCCTAGGCGGCAGCGCTCCTCCTCAGAGCATTCAGTGGCGGGGGTCTTTCCGCTCTGCGCTTCGGCGGCGGCGTCCTTCACTCACTCCGGGACCGCTGCCGAATTTCCGCCAAAGCACCCCGGAGACTCGGAGCGGAAGGATCCCCGCCACTGAATTACTGCCAAGGATGGCAAAACGCCGCCTCCCAAATCTTGCTGCCCTAGGCGACCGTCCAGAGTCGCCTAGTGGAAGCGCTGGCCCTGGGTGTAGGGGACGCGATGGGGTGGCTGGTTTGGAGGGAGCTGTGGGGGTTGCGGTGCGGGGGACGCAACGGGGTGGCTGGTTTGGAGGGAGCTGTGGGGGTTGCGGTGCGGAGGACGGGGGTCGTGGCGCGGGGGACGGGAGGGGACGGCTGGTTTGGAGGGAGACGGGGTGTCACGGCACGGAGGACGGAACGGGACGGCTGGTTTAGAGGGAGCCAGGGCGGTCGTGGCGCAGGGGACGGGACGGGGTGGCTGGTTTGGAGGGAGCTGTGGGGGTTGCGGTGCGGGGAATGGGAGGGGGTGGCTGGTTTGGAAGGAGGTGAAGGGGTCGTGGCGCGGGGGACGGGACGGGGTGGCTGGTTTGGAGGGAGACGGGGGTCGCGGTGCGGGGGACGGGACGGGGTGGCTGGTTTGGAGGGAGATGGGGGTCGCGGTGCGGGGGACGCGAGGGGGCGGCTGGTTTGGAGGGAGGTGGGGCGGGGTTGTGGTGCAGCGGATGGGACGGGACGAGGCGGGGGAGCTGCAGAGCTGCTGCGGGGCGGGGTGATCAGGCGGGGCGGGCGGTGGGTGTTTCCCCAAAGGGGCTGATGCCGCCCACAGCCTCCCCGGATCCAGCGTCGCAGGCCCTGGCCCCGCCCCGGAGCAGCCGGGCCGTCTCCGCTGCACCATGGCCGGTGGGCCCGGGCGGCTGCTTTCCCTGGCCCTGGGCTGCCTGTCCGCCTTGGCCGCTCTGGCGGAGCAGCAGCCGCTGCGCTTCAAGCCCGCCCCGGCCCCCACCCCCGTGCGGCTCTTCACCGAGTCCGAGCTCTCCAGATACAGCGGGCAGGAGGTACGGGCGGGAGTAGTGTGGTGCCCATGCGGCTGGGGAGGGGGCACCGGCCCCTGGGGGCACGATTAGGTGGGGGGAAGGACGCTGCTGCATGGGCGGAGGGCCCTGCCCCCTGCGGAGATGGGATGCGTGACACCCCCACCAGAAACGAGCAGTTTGATGCCAACTCTTCCATCTCTCTCTTAGATATTTAAAAACTTTTCATGTCAAAGGAGACCAAGTGTCATCACACACTGGAGCTGCTTAATCAGCTCTCTCCAAATGGGGAGCATAGTCACCACTCTCAGACTAAAAACATTGCTGGGAAACAGACGAGGAGACAGTGATAAAAGAAACCAACTTGTGCAAGCCAGGACATTAGAACACTGCAGTTACAATGACAAACATCTGACAGTCTGGACATTTTCAGTTAAGGCTCCAACTCAACCTTAACTCTGTTCCTTACCAGTGGAAGAACACCACTTGTTGCCATATGAAAGAAACACAAGTCTTCCCCATTGCATACATGAATCGCAGTGGTATGATCTTTTGTTATATGGAGAAATTGCCTGCGCTCTGATTCCCCCACTCAACACACACCCTTCCAGTTTATAGGTATACAAAATCCAAGACCTGTCTTACGAGGATGTGTAATTTATAGTGAAGATGAGGGGACCACACCTCGTATGGTCAGAGAAGTGACTAAAGCAGATCAAAAAGATGCTAGCCTGCATCCACATTACAGAATGGTTGTTAGCAGCTGATGAGTTGTGTGCTAACTTGAGATTTGGTCTGTGTCACTGGGCAGGTTGGCTCATAAGAATTAAAAGCACTACAGCCCTCATACTAAGGGTCTGTATGTGTGGATGGGACGATACTCGAGTTAAAATTTTGCAGTGAAGACAAGCACACTGTGGGATGGTGGGCATGGCAGGCTCTTACGGATTGTATGCAGAGGTTAATATGACATGTTTTTGTAATGAGCTGGCTAGTGTGTATATGTACCATTGCTCTCTACTAGGTAACACTAGAACTGCTCAAGTATTGTATGTGTCATAGGTCCTATATTTTTAACAACTTATTGTGATTCCCTGTTAGCCCATATAATAAGGGCCTATGATTTTGGAGCAGGAGGATCCAACTTCTATTTGTACTCTTGCAATGAAGTTCTCAGTAATTGGGGTGTGCTATATAGTGACAACTATAAAGTCCAGGGTGATCAGATTTATACAGGGCCTTAGGAGTACATGGATCTTTACATACAGATGCAGAATTACAGGATACTGCCTAACAGGCTTACAATCTACATTTAGAAATAGCATAAGTAATGACATTGGAGGAGGTTTGGGGGAAGGAAGAACAAGGATTACAGAATGATAATCCTTTGTTTTCTTTTGCATGCATCTTGATATTTCCACATATATTTTAACAAATTAATATTGTTTAGAGCAAAATTAACGTTTTTTTCTCTCTCCTTATTGTCAAGAGAGTTGGAGAGGAGGTTAATAGTGGATGGAGAGGGCAGAGCTGGGGGTGGAAGAAGATCGTTGTGTTGGGTGCATGAGAACGGTAGAGGGGATCAGACTGTAGTGGGAGGAAGAGAGAGAAGAGTAGCGGAGTGGAATGTGGGGACAAAAGAAGGCATGACAAAGGAGGCAGAGGTTGGTGAGATTAGGTAATATGGTCAGTAAGTGAACAATCAACAAGGCAAGTTAAAGGTTAGTGATCAGTATATTAATGGGAAGGAACTGATAGTATGGCAATTGATGGTTACAATCAGTAAGGCAAAAACTGAATAAGCCTAGCAGAAACAGTCAGCTGTCAGCCACGGATGCAACGACATGTTTTGGCCTTTCCTGTACTGTGAAGGTGGGGGAGAGTCTGGTTCTTCATTGGCCTGATTTTCAAAATAGCTCCTCAAAACTCCCATTGATTTCAATAGAATCTGCTAGCTGCTGGGCACTTTAGAAAGTCTGGTCACAGCTGTTTAGTGGTATATTAACAGTTTGCAGGCCAGAATTTTTCCCTGAGATACTGGGTATCTGTGACTCCTAGCTGAAGATTAGTATGGGGATGATGGAGAGACTAAGGAGTAAAGATAAGGTTTCTACTGGGATCTTAACCCCCTGACTTTATTTTAAACTAAAAATGAGATAAAATAGATATCTATTGACAACTTTAACTCTCAACTAAGCTTGTGTGTTTTTCCTTTTGTTTTTTTAAAACAGAACACCAACATTTCTGAAGTAATTATTTTTTCTTCCTAGCACTACTTTAAAGTATTTTAGAGAAGGAGGAAAGAAAGCATTATTATGATGATAATAATTTGCAAGTATCTTTTATCCAAAGTTTTCAAAACACTAAACAAATGTGGGTATGTGACTTGCTGAAAGTCAAACAGTGAATAGTTTGGAAGAGAATCCAGGTTTCCTGACTCTAATTTCTTTCTCTAACCAGTTCTTACGCATAGCCCCTGTATACAATAGAGCAAAAATGTGCAATTGGTGGAAACTCTTCTGTTGATAGCCCTGTTTGAGAGTTTGTCTAGTGAGAGAGACCAAGTTACCCATTTCAGGCATAGAAATGCCTTTTCAAATCATAGTGTACAAATAGTACAATCAGTTTCAAGGATATCTCAGGTATTGTAGGGATACGGATCTTAAACATCTATCCAAGCAGGTCAGTTTCTCCCAGGCTGCTCAAGAGAACCATCAAAATAATCAGGCAATGGGCCCAAAGTCTCTAGTTGTATGTCAGATCTCCCCTTTTCCCGAGGATGAACACCACAATGGTAGAACAGGATATTCTTCCTGTTTCCTTCCTGACAGAAAAAAAACAGATACCAGATATCTTCTCCCATCTGAGTGTTTACAGACAGTTCCTCAGTTTTAGAGATCTGTAGAATGTGCTTCACCATAAATACCAAACCACTCAATAGGATATTGGAATACAGAACTTTTGATACTCTCTCCCTCATCACTAGCACTATAACTACCGATGCCTCAACATTTTACAGAATTACAGCTACCTATTTATTCTTCCAAAACCTGTGGTGATCCCTCCAATGAGGTAATCCTCAAAGAAAATTCTTCACATTTACAAAGTTATTGTTCTCACTGAGCTAATTCCATAGCCTTCAGAGATGTGTAAGGATTAAATGAAGTATCCATCCTACTCTAATCCTTGTCTGCCAGGTAGGACATTTAGGCCAATGGATTCAAAATCTTCCCTTAATGCAGGAGTGGCCAACCTGAGGCGGAGAAGCAGCCAGAATTTACCAATCTACATTGTCAAAGAGCCACAGTAATATGTCAGCAGCCCCTCATCAGCTCGCCCCCCCACACACACACACGCTCCCAGTGCCTCCCACCCACCGGCAGTCCTGCCGATCAGCGTCTCCCCCTCCCTCCCCACACCCCCCAATCAGCTGTTTTGTGGCGTGCAGAAGGCTGGGGGGGGGGGGTGAGAGCGAGAGAATAGCAGGCTCGGGGGGGGGGGGGACGACGGGAAGGGGTAAAGTGGGGGCAGGGCCTGTGGCAGAGCCAGGGGCACCTGTAGCTTCAGCCCCAGAGTCTGTGTCTATACAAAGAGCTGCATATTAACTTCTGAAGAGCCGGGCCACCCCGCCTTAATGTATTCTTCTAGCTCATTAAGTCAAGAATGTAGACAGTTTTTAAAAATATCATAGAATTAATACAGGAATTCAATTTCCAGAAGTTTTAGCTGTCTATGTTGAAAAAAATCTTAGCTAACAAATTCAAAATGATAACATCCTTTGCTAAATTTATACAGATCTCTTCTCTGAAATGCTTGCTGGTTGGCCTCCTTGGGGTTGTCTCCAGAAACTTTAGAAAACACTAACCAGCATCTCATTGACAGAGAAAATAGATTTTGAGGGAGGACAAAATGGAATCAATGGTTTATTAAGCAAAACAGATGTCAGCAGATCAGATTTGTGTGTGTGTGTGTGTTTGCTTTATCTTCTTGATCAAAGGAGAATACCATCTGCCATACACCCTTTCACCTCAGAAAACATCCACCTCCAGAATGATTTACTTAATCATCTTGGAAAAAACAAGTATTATGAACTGACTCCAGAAAAGGCACAGAAGGGGGAAGTGTATTGTCTGACTACTAGATTCCAAACAGAATAGTTTCTTCCATGAACTTCCATCATTTTCTGGGGTTAAATCCATAGAGATTCTCATAGACTATTTCAAGTACCAGTGTTTATTCCAGGAATCATCATCTATGGGAGCAAGAGACACATTGATGCAGCACAGAAATAAACAGGGCTTTAGCATACCTATTCCACTAGTAGTTGGTGTCCTAATAGTGAAAACAAGCTCCAATAGTGAGAACAGAAGTCTACATTTCTCCATGTACAACATGGTTTTCAGAATGCAGACACTCAGAACTTGGCATCACAGCGAGATACCAGTGAACTACACATCACTGAATACCAGTGGAAATTATTCATGTAATTATCACATGATGAATACTGATTTTTTTTGTACACTAACCTGCATGCAGCCTCTGTTCCCTCCCCCATCTCTGCCTTTGGCTCAGAATATGGCCTCTTTACTGTATAGTGCCAGCAGCTGACACAGGGATGCATGACTGTTTGGCAGGCAGCTGACAGCAGTCATAATGGCAAGGTATAGAAAACCAGCTTCTTGCGGCCCAGAGACCCACAGAGAAATCTTTATTCATTTTTTTTTTTTTTTTTTTTTTTGCAGCATGTAATTGATTTGGGGATGAATGAAAACTCCAGGCTGTGAATCTTGTGTGCATTGATCGTGATTTAAGTTGCAAGAGAACACATAGTAAGGGGTTCATTCTCTCCTCAATGCTGGCTTTATTTTGAGCACCTGCTGGCTTCTCTCTTTCTTTCCAGGAGGGCCAGCCTATTTACATGGCCGTGAAGGGAGTAGTATTTGATGTCACTTCTGGAAAAGGTGAGTTGGCTTTTCCCCCTTCACATTATCCCATTTTTCTTCTTAAACATCCTAAACCTTTAGGAAACTTCAAACTCTATTTAAATACAAAGAACATACTCATTTGTTCTTAATTCCTAATCATCCTCCTCTGAAGCTGCCTTCTCCCACTCTCAGCTTCACACCTCCTTTCATGCTGACCTCTGTGTCTGGAACAGAACAGATCCTCTTCTTATCCTATCATTTTCTAAGAAATGCCATAATACCTTTTGACTTGATTGAGACACCTTCCATTATATAGATTTACACACGTTTTCCTCTAACATTGGTTTTAGCTACTCTTTAAATTTAAAATAAAAAAAAGTGCACTTAGGATTGGTGAAAGCTACCAAACTGAGAGCCCTAGAGAGAGAAATTCGCCATCAGTAGAACAGACAACCTGGGCAGCAGCTGTATTACAATCTTAGTGAAGACAGGCAGTTGTCATTTTAGGCCACATTAACTAGTCCAGGTAAGCTAGTTTGTCTTGAGACGTCACCAAAATTTTAGGAGGAAAAGAGCTCGGATCCGAGTCCTTGGTTTTGGCTCATTTAGGAGTATAATGGGCTCCTTTCATGCTGGTATAAGCAGATGCTTAATCTGGCCCATTGTTTTCATTGTCAATAGTCTGAACATTACTAGATTTCCTCTCCTTGAACAGAATTTTATGGGAAAGGTGCCCCATACAACGCCCTCGTTGGGAAGGACTCAACACGAGGCGTTGCAAAGATGTCACTTGACCCAGAAGACCTCACTCATGACACAGTAAGAAATGGGATTGTTTGTTTAATTCCTTCTTTGCAAAATTTCAATCTTTTTCTTGGCTTCCCTAAAATATATTCCCCTGCTGTATATTTATTCAAAGCCCAATCCTATAAATAAGGAAAATACTTATTTTCTAAGAAATGCCATAATACCTTTTGATCTGATTGAGACACCTTCCATTATATAGATTTGCATACATTTTCCTCTAACATTGGTTTTAGCTACTCTTTAAATTTAAAATAAAAAAAGTGCACTTAGGACTGGTGAAAGCTACCAAACTGAGAGCCCTAGAGAGAGAAATTCGCCATCAGTAGAACAGACACAACTTGGGCAGCAGCTGCCCCGTCAACATACTTTAACAGCTGTCTAGAGGGACAGCATCTAAAAATGTGTAGTTCAGTTAGGGTGACCAGATAGCAAGTGTGAAAAATCAGGACAGGGAGTGGGGGGTAATAGGAGCCAATATAAGAAAAAGACCCAAAAATCGGGACTGTCCCTATAAAATCGGGACATCTGGTCACCCTAAGTTCAGTTTCCTTGACCAATTCAGTCCTTGGTGTCTCTGCTGAGAATACTAAATGGGCCAACTATGATGGTGCTTTTTGGAAATGAATTGAAGCCAACAACTCACTTTATCTGAGGATGTCAGGCTTTATCACTACTGAGTTGAATTTGAGTAAGTGACCTAGGGGTGAAAGGTTCTATGATAAATAACTCATTGCCAATTACTTAAACCCTCCATTGTTTCTGTGCCCTGCAAATTAAATCTGAAGGCTGGCGTCGAGGCTAGGATGATCAACATAAATAAAGACACATGTAAATACCTGCCATTTTTTCTTGCCCATATTTCCTTTAGACAGGACTCACGGAAGAAGAGCTAAAATCCCTGGATGATATCTTCAATGATGTGTACAAAACCAAATATCCTATTGTTGGCTACACTTCTCGAAGAATTCTGAATGAGGATGGCAGCCCCAATCAGAACTTTAAACCTGAGGATCAGCCACATTTCAGCATTAGAGATGAATTTTGATGAAGGATTTAGCATCCTGAAAATCCTCAGATGGACATTGTAGAACACTGTATGACTGGGAAACATTGACTATTTCTAAGGCAGAAGAACATTTTCTATGAATTATGTATCTTTTGTATTTTTGTTATCCGTCCTCCCATCCAAAGAGAATAATAGCTGATTACTAGTGTAGTGAATTCCTTCAAGTAGTGAACCAAATAAAATTTAATCAGTGGCACATATTTGTGGATTGGAGGGAATTATTTAAATAAAATTCTCACTGCCACTATCTTGATTTCTCTTTTTTAATATAAAAAGAAAAATTGGATAACTAAAGACTCATTCCCTAAAGGGGAGAAAGTGTCCTTTAATAGCTGAATCATGAGATTAGGGGTTTTGCCATTTCTGGGTTCTGTTCCCTGTTCTGCTGCAAACTTGCTGTATTACGTGAGTCACCTTACTTCACTTCTCCATGCCTCAGTTTCTCCATCAGTAAAATAGGTGTAATGAGGCTTCTTATCTCAGAGGAGTGGTGTGGGGCTTAATATTCATCCTCTTTGATTACAGTGGATATATAAATGCTGACTTCCTGAAATGTACTTAAATGCTGTATATTTATTTAAAGCCCAGTGTTATAAAACAAAGAAGATTTTTCTTCGGGGAAATGTAATATTTAATTACCTTTTGATTCGATATAGGCTATGGCTACAATCAATAGCTCACAGCAGCGCCGCTGCAAGATCTCTAGTGGAGCTGCTCTACACTGACAGGAAAGAGGTCTCCCATCGCCTTAAATAATCCACCCCCAACAAGTGGCGGCGGCAGCTATGTTGGCAGGAGAAGTTCTCCTGCCAACATAGCGCTGTCCACATCAGCACATAGGTGGGTGTAACTTATTTCGCTCAGGGCGGTGGCTTATTCACACCCCTGAGTGGCATAAGTTATACCGACATAAGTGGTAGTGTAGACATGGCCTAAATCACTCTTATTGCAGTAGTTTTGTCAAAATAGCACTTTTTTGTAATACATTTACATGGGTTTGTCATTTAAAATTTAGGTCATGATGGTTCCTTCGTATCCTCAACTCCTAATTCCCACAAACCAAGAGAAATTATAACCTAGGATCTATGGTTATTATAAAGTCTTTGTTCACATATTTTAAAATATAAGTTTACTGTGATTATTTCAGTCTGACCAGAATATTCCCAGCTTCTTTATGTTGTCAATTAAACTCTGGCTGACTCTACACATAGGTGTGGGAACTAAGGGTGCTGCCACAGCCCCTGGTTTGAAGTAGTTATCAAATGCAGGCTTTACAGTTTGGTTCAAGGGCTCTCAGCACCCCCGTACACAAATTGTTCTAGCACCCTTGTCTATGGGGCTTTTTCCATTTTTAATCTGTATCAGGTTCTCTGCACTATTACTTTTTCTAGCTTGATCGTTGCCACTCCAGTTCCCTTGAAAGGTGTGTGTGTTCTTTTTCTGTTTAACCTAATTTACAACTCCAGGTCCTGCTGGGGAGAAAATAAGTCCTCTCCTCTGTCAGATTTCTCTTGGCAGTCTTTCAGGCTGCTTTTAATTTACATAGCAACCAGAGAACATTAAATGCTTGTGCTATACCAAGTGCTGCTAACTACTGACTTCCACTAACAGAAGTCAAATGCTAACTGTCATGTATGCAGATTTACCTGCCACCATGACAGTTTGAATTAGCATTGAGAAACTGAGCAGCTGCTTCCAATTTCTGAAAGATAATTTGCTTCATTATGTTAACCTCCTGGCTGCTTTCTTTCAAAGAGTAAATGATTAAATCATTTATTCTCCCTCTCCTGGGATCTGTACGCTGTATAGCATATTGTGGGAGAAGGACAATTGTCTGATAAAAGAAAAAACTTTTTTTTAATTATCCCTTTCAAAACGTCATTGATATTTACTCTAAATGTGCTTTGTACCTTAAGCCCCTTTCTTCCCTTATAGCCATTCAGCAGTATAGTGTAAGAGGTTAAAGCAAGGGATTCCTGGTGTTTACACACTGCCACCAAGTTTCTGTGTACCTGAGGTTACCTGTGCCACTTAACTGCATCACAAAGTTCTAATTAATAAATGTTTGTATTTAAAGCTACAGTTGGTTGTTAATAAAGTTTTTGCAGGAAAGTAAACCATTTTTTAGATCCATTACTCCACAAACATTTTTCAGTGAAAAAAATGAAACCTGAAAATTTTTGGTTTGTGAACAGTATGGAAACTAATTTAATATAAAACTCGAGGCTTTGAAAACAGAAAACTTTTGCTGAAAATAGAATATTCTGGCTTTTGATTTTTCCCTCTTTCTGTTTTTTTTTTAAAAAAAAACAAACAAAACCCCCCCCAGAAAATGTTGACCAAAATAAAAATGGTTTTGTTTTCGTTGAAAAGTAGTTTTTCATAAAAAAATAAATAAATCCCCAAACCTGCAAACTACACACAACACATCACACCCCGAACACAAATTTCAACCAGCTCTAAAACTAAGCTTCATCAGGATGGTGGGTGCTGTACAAACAAACTGTAAATAGCTTGCAGTCTAACTCAGGGGTGGTCAAACTACAGCCCGCGGGATTGCCAGTCCCATGGCATAGCGGGGTTAAGGCAGGCTCCCTGGCCCCGTGCCGCTCCCGGAAGCGGCCAGACCACGTCCCTGCAGTCCCTGGGGGCAGAGGGTTCTGCGTGCTGCCCTTGCCTGCAGGCACCGCCCCCCGCAGCTCCCATTGGCTGGGAATGGGGAACCGCAGTCATTGGGAGCTTCGGGGGAGGTAGCCGCAGGTGAGGGCAGCGTGCGGAGCCCTCTGCCCCCCGCCCCCGGGTCTGCAGGGATGTGGTGCCGGCTGCCATGCGAGGCCAGGGCAGGCAGGGAGCCTGCCTTAGCCCCACTGCCACCCCAGAGCCGCTCAAGGAGCCCATACCCCAAACCCCTCTGCACCCCACACCCCAACCCTCTGCCCTGAGCTCCCTGCCAAACCCCTCCTGCACCCCACCCCCTGCCCTGAGTCTCCTCCCGCACTCCACACCCCCTCCTGCATCCCAACCCCCTGCCCTGAGCCCCAACCCCATCCTGAGCTCCCTGCTGTACCTCTCCTGCACCCTAAGCCCCCTCCCTGCACCCCACACTCCCTCCTGCACCCCAACCCCCTGCCCCAGTCCTACATTCATGGCCCTGCATGCAATTTCCCCACCCAGATGTGGCCCTCAGGCCAAAAAGTTTGCCCACCCCTGGTCTAACTCATTCATGATACTGTACAAAGACTGATGATTCATTCTCAAAATGGTGCAAACACCATAAATGAGAGGCATTGTGGGAGAAATGTGTTTCAAGGAGTTGAATGAGGAGAGGGGTGGTCCAAGAGTAAGGGCTAATAAGAATATGGAAGAGATGATTAATTGGAATGTAAGAGAATGAGAGCAGAGCTCCTCTGATAAAAATACTAAGTAATATTTCCTTCTTTTCCTGTCCCACTCTGACACTCTACTTCCTGATGTGGGCAGCTGGAGGAGCTACACTACTAAGATTATTTTCAGTGGTTGATTAGAAGTTTTACCAACATGTTAAATGTTGTACATGGAAACTTAATTTTGAGGGCAGATTCAAACTCACAAACTTCAAGTGGGTTTGCATATGGTGTAACAATGTTCTCTTCTCCCTGTTTGAACACAAGAACATTGCCAGAAGGCGGGAGTAGACAATACGGGATAGATTACTCAATAATTGTCCTGTTCTGTTCATTTCCCTGAAGCATCTGACACTGGCTACTGTTGAAGACAGGATACTGACTAGATGGACCATTTGTCTGACCCAGTATGGCCATTGTTATGTTAACCCCATGGATCTCCAATGAGGGGCTTACATGGAGGTCTCAAGGATGGAGCGTAGTATTCCCTCTGACCTCTCTGTGTGAAAGATCTGGCCCTCCCCCACTCACGTATATGGAAAGAGATGCTCCAGCCCCATTTAAAAATAACACTTTCCTTAGCTCTGTTATGAATGACACTTTTGATAATCTAAACTGAATGAATTTTAAAAATCAAATGTTCTTACAATTTATTCTCTTTCCTTTGTAGATTTCTCTCAGTTAGGAAATAAAATGACTAGTCACTTTCACTTTGGTGTAATCGTTTCCTGGTCAACTTCACTTTCAGATTCCAATACACTTTCACAATGCTACAATTCCCTGGCTGCAAACAGGCCCGGGGAATGAGTCTTTTCTTCAGAAACTGCTACTATTGACTGATGTTTAATAAAGGCCATAGAAAAGACGGTTACTCACCGTTGTAACTGTTGTTCTTCGAGATGTGTTGCTCATATCCATTCCATTAGGTGTGTGCGCGCCGCGTGCACGATCGTCGGAAGATTTTCTACCCTAGCAACACCGGCGGGTCGGCTGTGGAGCCCCCTAGAGTGGCGCCTTCATGGCGCTGAATATATACCCCAGCCGACCCGGCGCCCCCTCAGTTCCTTCTTGCCGGCTACTCCGACAGTGGGGACGGGGGGCGGGTTTGGAATGGATATGAGCAACACATCTCGAAGAACAACAGTTACAACGGTGAGTAACCGTCTTTTCTTCTTCGAGTGCTTGCTCATATCCATTCCATTAGGTGACTCCCAAGCCCAACTTAGGTGGTGGGGTCGGAGTGAGACATTGCTGTGTGCAAAACCGCTGACCCGAATGCAGCATCGTCCCTGGACTGCTGCACTAGTGCATAGTGAGCTGTAAACGTGTGGACTGATGACCAAACCGCCGCTCTACAGATGTCCTGTATCGGAACATGTGCCAGGAAAGCAGTCGAGGAAGCTTGGGCCCTCGTGGAGTGAGCGGTGAGGTGCGGTGCTGAGACACCTGCCAGGTCATAGCAAGTCCGGATGCAAGACGTAATCCAGGAGGATAGGCGTTGTGAGGAGACCGGTGAGCCTTTCATTCGGTCGGCCACTGCAACGAAGAGTTGCGTCGTCTTTCTAAAGTGCTTTGTGCGGTCAATATAGAAGGCCAGGGCCCTTCGTACGTCCAGGGAATGCAAACGTTGATCCTGGCGAGTGGCATGTGGTTTGGGGTAAAAGACCGGGAGAAAGATGTCCTGGTTAATATGAAATGTAGAAACCACCTTAGGGAGAAAGGCAGGATGTGGGCGAAGCTGCACTTTATCCTTATGGAAGACTGTGTAAGGGGGCTCAGATGTAAGCGCCCTGAGCTCAGAAACGCGCCTTGCTGAGGTGATGGCTACGAGGAAGGCTGTCTTCCAGGATAGGTACAAAAGTGAGCAGGTGGCTAGTGGTTCGAATGGAGGACCTGTGAGTTTGGAGAGAACCAGATTGAGATCCCACGTCGGGACGGGATGACGCTGTTGCGGGTACGTCCGGTCTAAGCCCTTGAGGAATCTAACAACCATCGGGTTAGAGAATACCGAGGACGCGAG
Organism: Trachemys scripta elegans; assembly: GCF_013100865.1. NCBI lineage: Eukaryota > Metazoa > Chordata > Testudines > Emydidae > Trachemys > Trachemys scripta. Next base: position 42,283,251 of record NC_048300.1, on the reverse strand, counting down.
TTCCCCTGGGTGAAAAGCCGATATAGCGGCCAGGTGAACTCTAATTGAAGATATCGCCAACCCTTGTTGTTTTAGGGAGAGGAGATATTCCAATATGAGAGGAATGGGTGCCTGCAACGGGGACGTGGCTCGTTGTTCGCACCAACAGGAGAACCGTTTCCACTTGGCCAGGTACGTGGTCCGTGTTGAGGGTTTCCTACTGCTCAGCAGGATCTGTTGGACAGAGTGTGAGCATTGCCGCTCTGCCTGGGTGAACCATGGAGCAGCCACGCCGTGAGGTGGAGTGATTGCAGGTCGGGGTGACGCAGCCGACCGTGGTCCTGAGATATGAGATCCGGACATAATGGAAGTGTGATCGGTGTCTGAACCGAGAGCTCCAACAGTGTGGTGTACCAATGTTGTCTCGGCCACGCTGGAGCGATCAGAATTACCTGTGCCTGGTCTCTGCGTAATTTGAGCAGTACCTTGTGGACCAGAGGAAACGGAGGGAAGGCATAAAACAGGTGATCTTTCCAGGGAAGGAGAAACGCATCCGAGAGGGAGCCCGGAGCTCGACCTTGTAGGGAGCAGAACATGTGGCACTTCCTGTTGTCTCGGGATGCAAACAGGTCTATCTGGGGAAACCCCCACCTCTGGAAGATGGAATGTATGATGTCCGGACGGATAGACCACTCGTGCGTTTGGAAGGACCTGCTGAGTCGGTCCGCTAGAGTGTTCTGGACTCCAGGGAGGAACGATGCCGTGAGATGGATCGAGTGGGCGATGCAGAAGTCCCACAGGCGAATGGCCTCTTGGCATAGAATTGACGAACGTGCTCCTCCTTGCTTGTTGATGTAAAACATGGCCGTGGTGTTGTCGATGAGAACCAGCACACAGCGGCCACGTAGGAGATTGAGGAATGCCTGGCACGCCAGGCGTACCGCCATCAGTTCCCGAACATTGATATGCAGGGCTAGCTGGGGTGTAGTCCACAGGCCCTGGGTATGGTGTTCGTTGAGATGGGCGCCCCAACCCAGAGATGACGCGTCTGTGACCAGGTGCAGAGAGGGTTGTGGGGCGTGAAATGGCATCCCCTCGCAGACCACATTGTGATCTAGCCACCAGGTGAGGGAGGTCAGGACCGAGTTCGGGACCGTGACTACCATGTTCAGGCTGTCCCGATGTGGACGGTATATTGATGACACCCAGGTTTGAAGTGGGCGAAGCCGAAGTCTGGCATGCCTGGTTACGTACGTGCAGGAAGCCATGTGACCCAGCAGGGTAAGGCACGACCTCACCGTGGTAGTTGGGAAGGCCTTGAGCCCTTGAATGAGGTTCGTGATGGTGCCAAAGCGGTTGTCTGGCAGGATGGCTTGTGCACGTCTGGAGTCTAGAACTGCGCCGATGAATTCTATTCTCTGGGTAGGTTCTAGAGTGGATTTGTCCTTGTTGAGTAGGATGCCCAACTCGTGGAATGTGTGCACTATTCTGTGGACGTGAGCTTGAACTTGCTCCTTGGTGCGACCGCGCACCAGCCAGTCGTCTAGGTACGGGAACACCTGTATCCCTTGCCGACGAAGGTACGCTGCCACGACAGCCATACATTTCGTGAACACTCTTGGGGCCGAGGATAGGCCGAAGGGAAGGACTGCAAATTGGTAGTGCACCGTGTTTACCACGAATCGCAGGAAGCGTCTGTGAGGCGGGTAAATTGCGATATGAAAGTAAGCGTCTTTCATGTCGAGGGCGGCGAACCAGTCTCCAGGATCGAGGGAAGGGATAATGGCCCCCAAAGAGACCATGCGGAACTTCAACTTTACTACGAATTTGTTGAGTCCGCGCAAGTCCAAGATGGGCCTCAGACCTCCTTTGGACTTGGGGATCAGGAAGTAACGGGAATAAAATCCCCTGCCCCTTAACTCTATCGGAACCTCCTCTATGGCCCCCATGGCCAGGAGCGTAGAAACCTCCTGTATAAGAAGTTGCTCGTGAGAAGGGTCCCTGAAGAGGGACGGGGAAGGGGGGTGGGAGGGGGGGATAGAAGAAAACTGGATAGTGTATCCCCTTTCCACCGTGCGGAGGACCCAACGGTCCGAAGTTATAATGGACCAAGCACGGTGGAAGTGGGAGAGACGATCCCGAAAGGAGGGGGCTGGATCCTGGGGGATGACTGGTGCGCCGTCCTCGACCGCACCTTCAAAAGTTTTGTCTGGGGCCTGAAGGTGGTCTAGGTGGCCCCTGGTTCTGGCCGGGTTGAGGGCCGGTCCACCTTCTCCTACCACCTCGCCCTCGCCTCCGGGCCGAGTCTTGTCTCTGACGAGGCGGGGGGGGGTAGAAGCGCTGAGGCTGGGGCCTAAATGGTCTGCGCTGAGGGCCCACAACATGCATCCCCAGGGAGCGCATGATTGTTCTCGAGTCCTTGAGGCTCTGCAGGCGAGAGTCCGTCTTGTCTGAGAACAAACCATGTCCCTCAAAGGGCAGATCTTGTAGGGTTTGCTGCAGCTCCGGAGGCAAACCCGAAACTTGAAGCCAGGAGATCCTCCGCATAGCGATACCCGAAGCCATGGTCCTCGCAGCCGAGTCTGCTATGTCCAAGGAGGCCTGCAAGGAGGTCCGAGCCACCTTCTTACCCTCCTCTACCATGGCTCCAAACTCTTCCCTGGACTCTTGGGGAATCAACTCCTTGAACTTCCCCATAGAGTTCCAGGAGTTAAAATTGTAACGGCTCAGGAGCGCCTGTTGATTTGCCGCTCTGAGTTGCAGCCCACCGGCTGAGTAAATCTTACGGCCAAACAAATCAAGGCGCTTGGCCTCTTTTGATTTAGGCGCTGCCGCCTGCTGTCCGTGGCGCTCCCGTGCGTTCACCGATGCCACCACCAGTGAACACGGTTGTGGGTGGGTGTACAAGTACCCGTAGTCCTTTGACGGGACAAAGTATTTTCTTTCCACCCCTCTCGCTGTGGGTGGAATAGAGGCAGGGGTTTGCCATATCGTATCCGCATTTGATTGTATCGTGCGGATCAGGGGTAACGCTACCCTCGATGGGGCATCCGCTCCAAGGATGTTCACGATCGGGTCGTGTACCTCCACTACCTCCTCCGCTTGCAGGTCCATATTACGGGCCATCCTGCGCAGAAGATCCTGGTGAGCCCGAAGATCTATCGGAGGAGGGCCTGTGCAGGATGTGCCCGCCACTGCCTCGTCTGGCGAAGAAGAGGAAGATGCCTCCGGTGGAACCGGATCCAAGGGCCGGTCCTGGTCTCCCTGTTCCCGGGCTGGAGCATCACCCGCGTCTGGGTCCAGGGCGTCAGGTGCGACGGACACGGAAGCCTCCGTGTCCCCTGGCGGAGGCCGAGAGATGGTGGACTCCGGGGCCCTTCTCACGGAGTGACCCGAGCGAGAGGTCGAGGGAATTGGAGCCCCTTGCTCCTGGTGGTACGCCCACGGGGTCCAAAACGACCAGTGAGATGGGCCATGGGAATGGTCCTCCGGCATCCCCTGCCAATGGCCCAAGTCCTGTTCCTCGGCTTGCCCCTGAGGAGGGTATGCCGATCTCGACAGGTCCTCTGATGAGCGAGACACCGATCTCGATGGCCATGGCGGTGCCGAGAGAGTCGGGACCAATCCCGTGGGCTGCGGTGCCGCACGGTGCCGGTCCGGAGATCTTCTATCTCCACGCGGTGCCGGCGACCGGTGCCGGGACCGTGACCGGTGCCGATGACCTCGTCGGTGCCGGGAGTCGGATCTGGACCTCGACGAGGACCTGGAGTATGCCCGGTGCCGGGAGCGGCCTCTCGACGTCGAACGTCGACCGTAGCGGTGCCGAGAACTGCGTCTCGACGTTGATCGGTGCCGACGATCATACCGGTGCCGAGACGTCGAGCGGTGCCGCGAAGATGATCTTGGCCGCGAGTACGACCGGTGCCGAGGTGATATTCGGCGCCGGGACTGCGAGCGGCGTGGGGACCTGCTTCGGGACCTGGATCGGTGCCGAGGTTCCAGCCCTTGCGATGGAGGGCGCAACAAGGCAGGTTTCCCCCTCGACTGGATCGGGCGGGTCAACGGTGCCGTCGGTGCCGTCGGTGCCGGTGGTTGGGGCGGTGCCGGCTCCGTGAGAGCTATCAAGTCTCTCGCCGCCTCGAAGGCCTCAGGAGTCGACGGGAGGCACTGAATCACCACCGGTCTCGGTGGAGACGTTGTCCGCACCGGACTCAACGGCTTCGGCGCCGGAGTCGACGGTGCTGGAGGCACCTGTTTCCGGTGCTCCACCGGCGGACGCGGCTCTACCCCCGGCACTGGGGGAGCCGGCGTCTTCGGCACGGTGGTCCCCGTTTTATGGGCTTTTTTATGCCCTGGGGATAACGAACGGCGCCGAGGCACTTGCTGTACCTGCGGTGCCGACGAGGTCCGGTGCCGGGGAGGCTTGTCCGACGCCGCTCGCGTGGTCGTCGCTACCGGCGCCGCCGGGGCACTGCGCACCGAGGCGCTAGGTGCCGGGGCCTGAGTAGTGGATGGACTCAGTGCCGCCTCCATTAAGAGTTGCCGGAGCCGAAAGTCCCGCTCCTTCTTGGTCCTAGGTCTGAAGGCCTTACAGATCTTACACTTGTCTGTTTGATGGGACTCTCCCAGGCACTTCAGACAGGAGTCGTGCGGGTCACTCGTGGGCATAGGCTTTGCGCAGGAGGCGCACTGCTTGAAGCCGGGAGCGTTGGGCATGAGCCCGGTCCCGGTGCCGGGGGAGAAAAAGGGGGAGAGACCCCCTTAATCCCCTGAACTAATATAACAACTTTACAACTATTAACTATTTAACTATTAACTATTTAACTATAAACACTAAAACTATCTAACTGCTATAACAAATGAAGCTAGGGAGAGTGGAGATCAGCTATGCCGCGCTCCACAGTTCCAACGACCGTCAGGGGCGGTAAGAAGGAACTGAGGGGGCGCCGGGTCGGCTGGGGTATATATTCAGCGCCATGAAGGCGCCACTCTAGGGGGCTCCACAGCCGACCCGCCGGTGTTGCTAGGGTAGAAAATCTTCCGACGATCGTGCACGCGGCGCGCACACACCTAATGGAATGGATATGAGCAAGCACTCGAAGAAGAAATATTGATTACACAGTAGGTTTTGTAAAAGCTTTTTTTACCAAAAATTCATTTGACCCATCTACCTACTCATCAGAGGATCATCACCACACTATCTGAGCACCTGTGAACCCTAATTAATTTATCCTCAGATCACCCTACTTAGGGAAGAATTATCTCCTTTTATTTCCCTATTTTCTAGATGAGCGACCGAGGCATAAAATGATAAAATGACTTGCACAATGTCACAGAGAAAGTCTGTTGAACCATTGTGACATTCTATACCTTGGGGGAGCGTGCTGGAACCCCCATATTCCTCATTTTCATATAATTTGGATCTTATGTATAAAGCATGCCTTGTAAGGTATCGGGGAAAGGTTATGATCTGCTGAAAGTCATTTCTCTATCCATATATGTATATCATTAATGTATATGAAGTTATGAGAATTGTGTTGTATGGTTGTCACTAAAACATGCTGTAAGTTGGGGGAATCAGCCAGATATTAGCTCCCCAGAGGCAACAGCAAGGAAACTAACCAACCCCCCGGGCAGGGTGTCAAAGAACCCATCCACAGCCATTGTCCAACAAGGGAGCTACAATGCAATGACTCACCTGCATGAGGCCACACCAGGGGAATTGCTGAACCTTGCTTGGAGAGACTCAGCAATGCTCACCTGACTCTGAAGGGCGGGGGGCAAAGCCAAGGGGGAGGAAAGGACATGATAAAAGGAAGAGACATTTGCTGTGCTCTTCCTCTCGCTTCCACCTACACCTACAGACACCACCAACCAACTGAAGCGCTGATCAAAGGGGAGAGCCTGGCTGAAGAGCAACCAGCCAGCCTGTGGTGAGAAGCATCTAAGTTTGTATGTGCACTGAAACTTAAGATCAGCTTAGAATGCTTTTATTTCATTTGACCAAATCTGACTTATGTTTTGACTTCTAATCACTTAAAATCTATCTTTATAGTTGATAAATCTGTTTGTTTATTCTACCTGAAGCAGTGCGTTTGGTTTGAAGCGTGTCAGAGACTCCCCTTTGGATAACAAGCCTGGTACATATCAATTTCTTTGTTAAATTGACTAACTCATATAAGCTTGCAGCATCCAGCGGGCATAACTGGACACTGCAGGACAGAGGTTCCTAGTGTTGTGTCTGGGACCGGAGATATTGGCTAGTGTCATTCGGTTGCACAATCCAAAGAGCAGCTTACATGCCAGAGGCTGTGCGTGAACAGCCCAGGAGTGGGGGTTATCACAGCAGAGCAGGGTAAGGCTGGCTCCCAGAGTCAAGGACTGGAGTAACCTAGCAGATCACAGGTCCATATAACACCAGAGGGGAATGTCACAACCATTATCTCTTAGGTCCCACTCTAGTATGCTAAGCACTAGAGTGTACCCTTTTAAAAAACATCTTACAACATATGACTTGGCTATCTTTTTTGGTGTGGTGACTGGTGATGGAGCTGAATTTTACACTGCTGAAAGATAACATTTGCCTTGGAGACAGAAATGTGTATGATGTCAAGTAGACATTTTTAAAAATTGTTTTTCCTAAAACTATCACATTTATTGTCACCCCTTCTTTAGAGCTGGTTTTGTTACCCTGAGTTTTGCATCATTTCAATGAGACCGTTGATCTATCTGAAATTTTCACTTAAACAAGCAAACAGTGAGAGGTCCCATTACAGGCCCCCGACTTACCCTGAAGGGTGATGAATTTCTTTGTAATCCACTTGTAGCTTCCAGAAGCTGACTCACTGTTTTTACTCTAATTCCTCTAATCTACCTCTTGTTAATTTATCATGGGTGTCAGCGTGATTCAAGAAGGTTTTTATGAATTGCCATAACAAGAGAGAACCTACTCTATTCTTAAATACTGTTTTACTCTACATTCTGGAGTGAAATATTGGTGAGCATCTCAAGGAGCCATCTCTCATTGTTGAGAAGATGCAAAAGAGTTTACCAAAGGGAGCTGAACTAATGTCAAAACGCTACAACTCATCTAAGGCGCTCTTTACACAGGAATAACTTACACAACACTGCTATGATTCCCTCTTATGACCTCCCCTCCAAATATTCTATCTTTTATCCTAGTACATTTAACTAAATACTATAGCAATAGGTACTTTACTTTACACACAGAAAAGTGCTTTATGACCTGGATGTACGTTAATCAGATTCTGCAGCCCTCACTTTGAGTGCCACTTGTTTGAAGTCAATGGTACTAGTTGCTGAGGTAACTGCTATTCAACAGAAGGGCTTCAGAATCTGACCTAACCTCAGAACACCCCTCTGAGGTAGATAAGTATTATCCCCATTTGCAGATTGGAAACAGATTAAAGTGAATTCATGTTAAAGCCTTGTCTAGATTAGTATGTAAAATGTCTTGCTAGCACATGAGCTAACAGCACATCTCTAATTTCTAATCTAGGCAAAACCTAAATTTGAAGAGAGCTGTGAATACAACCCAGGAGCCCTGAATCCTAGTTCTAATCACTCGGGTTGGGATTTTCAAAGGAAGCTTTGATGGAGTGAGGCACCCAAATCACATTGAAATTTAATGGGAACTGGGAACCTAACTCCCTTACACCTTGTCTACATGAGAAAATTATACATTTTAAACTAAATCAGTTTAGAAACTGATTTCATTAAGTCATTCCAACACCTTTGTGTGGACACATTTCAGTGCCCCTGTGGGTAAACGCACTCATTTCCATGACTCTTAAACCAATATGAGAGTTCCATCAGTTTAACATCAGTTTCTACATACATTTCATTAAATTGGTACAATTTTATCATGTAGACAAGGTCTTGGGTTTCTTTGAAAATTGCAGTGACGCTACCCAAGAGTCTTTGTGATCCAAGGATATCAACTATACCTGTAGCACTATAGGAATCAATCTTATATCACATTTCAGGCCAGGAATAGCTTTAGATGTTTGGGAACAATGCTAATTATGAAAATTCATACAGGAAGGATATTATCTGCTATTCATTAGCCTTCTTTTTGGAATGTTTGTCATCCAATCAGGAAACAAAAGACATAACCTGTGATATAGGTGAATGAGCGCCACAACATCAGTAATAAACATACATGTAGTCCAAGTGAAAAGTGCCTGAACAACCAATTGTCTGTAAGTTATTCAGCCAGACTATTCAGCAAATACTTACAAATAATCAATACAGTCAAAGAAAATCAGATTGGGTCTGTGAGTGGGTTGATTAAAAAAAGACTGAATTTGTAACAAATATTGAATATTTCATTACTGAGTTGTTATATTTGTAATTAGTAGTTTACACAGCTAGCACCATAGCTGAGTCAGCATTTGCTATTTTTTATAGCATACCTCTGAATCTCTTTAAAGTATCTGTCACTCATGTCAGTGAGCAGGTCCATGTCAAACATGATAAGAACGTTTTCATTCCACTAAATCAGAGTCTGAAAGGACAAAAGTGCATGGGAGATATTGAAAGCTGCTCAGATGATGGGACTAGGAACAGTGATACTAAGGCCTTGTCTACACTACGAGAGTAGTTCGATTTTACTTAAATCGAATATTTGGAATCGATATTGCAAAGTCGAACGTGTGTGTCCACACTAAGGACAGTAATTCGACTTTGTGAGTCCACACTAACGGGGAAAGCGTCGACATTGGAAGCGGTGCACTGAGGGCAGCTATCCCACAGTTCCCGGAGTCCCCGCCGCCCATTGGAATTCTGGGTGGAGCCGCAAATGCCTTCTGGGTAAAAAAAAAAGGGGCCAGGGTGCTTTTGGGTAACTGTCGTCATCCGTCCATCACTCCCGCCCTCCCTCCCTCCCTGAAAGCGCCGGCGGGAAATCATTTCGCGCACTTTTCAAGTCATTGACAGCGCGGACGCCACAGCACTGTGAGCATGGAGCCCACTGCAACCATCGCTGCAGTTGTGGCCGCTCTCAACGCCTCGCAGCTTATCATACAGGTTGCCCTGAGGCAGATGCAGAAAAGTCAGGCGAGGAGGCTACGTCAACGCGGTGATGACCTGAAGTCTGAGAGTAGCACAGACCTCTCAGAAAGCAGGGGACCCAGCGCCGAGGACATCACGGTGGCAATGGGTCATGTTGATGCTGTGAAACGGCGATTCTGGGCACGGGAAACAAGCACTGAGTGGTGGGACCGCATAGTGCTGCAGGTCTGGGATGAATCACAGTGGCTGCGAAACTTCCGCATGCGGAAGGGAACTTTCCTTGAACTTTGTGAGTTGCTGTCCCCTGCCCTGAAGCGCAATGACACCCGGATGCGACCAGCCCTGACTGTCCAGAAGCGAGTGGCCATAGCCCTCTGGAAGCTTGCAACGCCTGACAGCTACCGGTCAGTCGCGAGCCAGTTTGGGGTGGGCAAATCTACCGTGGGGGTTGTTGTGATGCAAGTAGCCAAGGCAATCGTTGATGTACTGCTGCCAAAGGTAGTGACCCTGGGAAACTTGGAGGCGATCATAGATGGCTTCGCAGCGATGGGATTCCCAAACTGCGGTGGGGCCATAGATGGAACTCACATCCCTATCCTGGCATCGGACCACCAGGCCAGCCAGTACATTAACAGAAAGGGCTACTTTTCCATGGTGCTGCAAGCACTGGTGGACCACAGGGGACGTTTTACCAACATCAATGTCGGATGGCCGGGCAAGGTTCATGACGCTCGTGTTTTCAGGAACTCTGGTCTGTTTAGACGGCTGCAGCAAGGTATTTACTTCCCGGACCACAAAATAACTGTTGGGGATGTGGAGATGCCTATAGTCATCCTCGGGGACCCAGCCTACCCGCTAATGCCCTGGCTCATGAAGCCCTATACAGGTGCCCTGGACACTGAAAAAGAACTCTTCAACTACCGGCTGAGCAAGTGCAGAATGGTGGTGGAGTGTGCTTTTGGACGTCTCAAGGGGAGATGGAGAAGCTTGCTGACTCGCTGTGATCTCAGCGAAACCAATATCCCCATTGTTATAGCAGCTTGCTGTGTGCTCCACAATCTCTGTGAGAGCAAGGGGGAGACCTTTATGGCGGGGTGGGAGGTTGAGGAAATTAGCCTGGCTGCTGATTACTCACAGCCAGACAGCCGGGCGATTAGAAGAGACCAGCGGGAAGCGCTGTGCATCCGGGAGGCTTTGAAAGCAAAGTTCCTGAGTGAGCAGGGTAACCTGTGACTTTCTAATTTTGTGTACAGAGAAGCCTTCACCCCACTTCCAACACACGTTTCAAAATAAAAATAGTTCTACTTTGTTAAAGCACACCGTTTTCTTTAATACTGTTTTCGCGGGAATTTTTTAAAACTGGGACGCAGACTGTGGTGCGGAGCGGGTGTAGTGTAGTCGCGCGAATGCAGCTTCTAAACTCAAGGACTGACAGGCTCCGCTGCGGTGGGATGGTTCTTTCAACGGAGCCTGTCACCCCTCCTGATACGGACTGTGTGTATGGGGGGTCTATGTGAGTTTGTGGCAGGGGTGGGACGGTTACAGATCCCCTGCTGTGTGGCTCTGTGATCCTGCCTAAGGACCGCCGCTTAAGATCTCTAACTGCCCTCCCCTGACACAAAGTCACAGAGCAACCCACCCCCCACCACATAACATGAAAAGAACCTCCCAGACTAACCAGGGTAAGTAGTCACTGCATCACTGCACTATGTATGTGCCCTGCTGCTGTGCCTGCCCCCTACTATGTACCCTGCCAAAGGTGACTGTCCTGTCCAATTACCAACCCCCTTTCCCCCCCCTCCTCCAAAAGAACATGATGGAAACAGTAGTTAACAGAAACATATTTTTTATTATCAACTACACATGGGACTGGGAAGTGAAACTTGGACGGGGGCTTGTGTCAGGCGGGAAGGAAAGAACTTGTCAAACTTTGGGGAATGAGAGCCTTCTGCTGCTCGAGCTCTCTGCAGGGGTGGAGTGAGAGTTAGCAGGGACTCTGCCGCCTCTCCTTCTGTGCACTTTGGGTGAAGGGAGTATGGGACTTGGTGGCGGGGGAGGGCGGTTAGAGATGGACTGCAGCGGGGCTCTGTCCTCCTGCCTCCGTTCCTGCAGAACATCCACAAGGCGCCGGAGCGTGTCCGTTTGCTCCCTCAGTAGTCCAAGCAGGGTTTGAGTCGCCTGCTGGTCTTCCTGACGCCACCTCTCCTCCCGATCCATGTTGGCTTGGTGCATTTGGGACAAGTTCTCCCGCCACTGGGTCTGCTGTGCTGCCTGGGCTCGGGAGCAGGCTATAAGCTCTGAGAACATGTCCTCCCGTGTCCTCTTCTTCTTATGCCTAATCCTCCCTAGCCTCTGGGAGTGTGATGACAGGCTAGGTTGTGAGACAGTCGCAGATGGGGCTGTGGGAATGGGAAAAAGGGAGTGAATTCCTCAGAAAGATAAATGTAGTTGTGAACAAAGAACATAGTCTTTCTCTGTGAACAGGACCATGCACAGCACCTATCACATGCGCACTCAGCACAAGGTCGAATTCTCGGCCTTCGCATTCAGTGTCTGGGGTTTTGCAGAGCACTTTTGAGAACCCTGTCAGGACAACGGAATTGCTCTTGCACGCAGACATGGTAAGCCGTAGATTCGTGGCAGCTTAAAACTTTAATATTAGCAATGGCCTCATTTCACATTGAAATCAATGTCGGTCCCTGCTGCCAGCAATCCGGCAAGCAGGAAGTCTGCTCCTGTCCCACACCCTCGCGGCTGTCCCCGGGAACGATCCCTTTCGGCTGACCCTCTCCCGCCTCCACCGCGTGGCTGCAAACCAGCGGTTACAGTTCTGTAAAGGAACGGTAAAGCAGTCCCAACACTAACATTCCCCTACCTCATTCAAAGCAGGTCATCATGAGCGACATCACCCTCATGAGGATCTCTGAGAGCGACAGACAGAGAATGCTCCGGGAAAGCCTTCAAAGACCAGGGCCGTATGCCGCCATGCTGTGCCAAGCAATGATTCCAGAGTACTTGCTAGTCTCGTGGCGCGGCAACGTGTCCTACTACGGAGGACCCAATAAGGCCGCTCTCCCCAAGAACCTAATGCAGCGGATTTCAAATTACCTGCAGGAGAGCTTCCTTGAGATGTCCCAGGAGGATTTCTGCTCCATCCCCGGACATATAGACCGCATCTTACTGTAGCTGCAGTAGCAGGGACTAAACAGTAGAGCGGCTTGGGCAGGACAATCATGCAAAACCGGACATTGCTAGATTTTTTTCAAATAGTTGCACTGCCCATGACTGAACCGTTAAGTTAATCAAACTAATCATGAGAAACCCATTTTTTAAATTGTTAATAATCATGTTCTGTTACAAATAAATGTTTAGATGTTTACAACACTTACTGGATGATCCTTCACCAGATTCTGTGTCTGGGGTAACGGCTGGGGAGGGTTGGTAGGGGATCTCTGTAAGGGTGATGAAGAGATCCTGGCTGTCGGGGAAATCAGCGTTGTGAGCGCTGTCGACTGCCTCGTCCTCCTCATCTCCTTCCTCATCTTCCCCGTCCGCTAACATGTCCGAGGATCCGGCCGTGGACACTATCCCATCCTCAGAGTCCACAGTCAGTGGTGGGGTAGTGGTGGCGGCCGCACCGAGGATGGAATGCAGTGCCTCGTAGAAACGGGATGTCTGGGGATGGGATCCGGAGCGTCCGTTTGCCTCTTTGGTCTTCTGGTAGCCTTGCCTCAGCTCCTTGATTTTCACGCGGCACTGCGTTACATCCCGGCTGTATCCTCTCTCTGCCATGTCTTTAGAGATCTTCTCATAGATCTTTGCATTCCGTCTTTTGGATCGCAGCTCGGAAAGCACGGACTCATCGCCCCACACAGCGATGAGATCCAAGACTTCCCGATCAGTCCATGCTGGGGCCCTCTTTCTATTCTGAGATTGCACTGCCATCAGTGCTGGAGAGCTCTGCATCGTTGCCAGTGCTGCTGAGCTCGCCACGATGTCCAGACAGGAAATGAGATTCAAACTGGCCAGACAGGAAAAGGAATTCAAATTCAAATTTTCCCGGGGCTTTTCCTGTGGGGCAGTTCAGAACATCCGAGCTCTTACTGCTGTCCAGAGCGTCAACAGAGTGGTGCACTGTGGGATAGCTCCTGGAGCTATTAGCGTCGATTTCCATCCACACCTAGCCTAATTCGACATGGCCATGTCGAATTTAGCGCTACTCCCCTCGTCGGGGAGGAGTACAGAAGTCGAATTAAAGAGACCTCTATGTCGAACTAAATACCTTCGCGGTGTGGACGGGTGCAGGGTTAATTCGATGTAACGGCGCTAACTTCGACATAAACGCCTAGTGTAGACCAGGCCTAAGGGGTGTGATTCTGAACTTGGTGTTAAAAAAAAAAGTGGGGATTAAGTGGGAAAAGCAAGTGTATCCATGTGCTATGAAGACACCTTATACTGCCTGGCTTGTTTTGGCAGATCTATCCTCAAAGATGGGTCTCTATTAAAATACTTTCCTTTCTGTGTGCCTCATTCTTGCTGTTCAGTGCAGGATGTCACTCCTACCGGTGTGTTTACTGGACCTAAACTTAAGGCCTCATATCTTGTTTACCAGAGGACAAGGGCTTTATGAAAACCTACGACAAATAAAATAGAAAGAAACTGAGACTAGCACTCTAACATAGAAACTGAGATGATATACATCTGGAACAGCTGAGTTCAAAAACAGAGCCACAAAAAATACTATGCAATATATAATATTTGCCACCATTTCTCATTGGCTATTTGTGTCTGTTGCAATCACAAACGCTACAGACCCAAGAAATACTACCAGATTACTATGGGCTTGTGGCATTCTGTATCTCAAAGTAGCACTCCATACGGCTAAATTTAGTGCCTTGCATGGTGTCAAGTATGAGGGGGTAGCCATCTTAGTCTGTATCCACAAAAACAACAAGGAGTCCAGTGGAGTGGAAATCCATCAACCTCAACAAAAAACTTGCACAGATACAGACAGACATCATCTTCCTCTCCAAGTGCAAACAGATGGACATCATACCAAATGGACTGAAGGTAAAAAATCCATTGCAATCAAGATACTGCACTGATTATGATGCGAGACTGTGCCACTCTCTCAAAGAAACTGAGGAACCACCTGATCAGCATCCTGTACAGCAGACAGGAGAAGATCAAGAATGAGCTCTCAAAACTGAAGACACTCATACAAAAACAACCTTCCACACAAACTTCCACGTGGCTGGACTTTACAAAAATGAGACAAGCCATTTACAACACACACTTCACTTCTTTACAGCGAAAAAGGACAGTAAACTATCTAACTCCTATATGCCACAGGGAGCTACAACAGTGGTACCCTCAACTCACCTAACAATATTGTTAATCCGTCCAACCACACACTTAGCCCAGCAGAAGAGTCTGTCCTATCTCAGGGACTCTCTTTCTGCCCCCCACCACCCCCATGAACATGATACAGTTCTGCAGTGATCTGGAAGCCTACTTTCGTCGTCTCCGACTCAAGGAATATTTTCAACACACCACTGAACAGCGCACTGACCCACAGGAACCCTCCTACCCAGGGCCAGTCCAGCTTTTTTGCCACCCCAAGCGGCAAAGCGGGAAAAAAAAAGAAAAGATAAAGCCGATCGGCGGCAGCTCATTCTTCTGCGGCAATTCGGCGGCGGGTCCTTCGTTTGCTTCCTCTCTTCCTCTTCAGCGGCACTTCGGTGGCAGCTCAAAGAGGAAGAGAGGGACTGAGGGACCCATTGCCGAATTGCCACTGAAGACCTGGACATGCCGCCCCTTTTCATTGGCCGCCCCAAGCACCTGCTTCCTTTGCTGGTGCCTGGAGCCGGCCCTGCTCCTACCAACACTATAAGAAGAAGAATTCTGCGTGGACTCCTCCTGACGGTTGAAATGACAGACTGGACTTCTACACAGAGTGCTTCCGCAGACGTGCACAGGCTGAAATTGTAAACAAACAGCATCCCTTGCCCCATAACCTCAGCCGTACAGAAAGCAATGCCATCCACAGCCTCAGAAACACCTCTGACATTACAATCAAAGGGGCTGACAAAGGAGGTGCTGTAGTCATAACGAACAGGTCGGATTATGAACAGGAGGCTTCCAGGCAACTCTCCAATACCACATTCTACAGGCCACTATCCTCTGATCCCACTGAGGAGTACCAAAAGAAACTACACCATCTCCTCAAGAGACTCCCTGCTACAGCACAGGAACAAATCTACACGGACACACCCCCAGAGCCCCGACCAGGGGTATTCTATCTGCTAACCAAGATCCATAAACCTGGAAACCCTGGACGCCCCATCATCTCAGGCATCGGCACTCTTACAGGAGGATTATCTGGCTTTTGGACTCTCTCCTCAGACCCTACGCTACCAGCACTCCTAGCTATCTTCGAGACACCACCGACTTCCTGAGGAAACTACAATGCATTGGTGATCTTCCTGAAAACACCATCCTGGCCACCAGGGATGTAGAAGCTCTTTACACCAATATTCCACATGACGATGGACTACAAGCTGTCAAGAACAATATCCCTAATGAGGCCATGGCACACCTGGTGGCTGAGCTTTGTGACTTTGTCCTCACCCACAACCATTTCAGATTTGGAGACAACTTATACCTTCAAGTCAGTGGCACTGCTATGGGTACCCGCATGGCCCCTCAGCATGCCAACATTTTTATGGCTGACTTAGAACAACGCTTCCTCAGCTCTTGTCCCCTAGCGCCCCTCCTCTACTTGCGCTACATTGATGACATCTTCATCATACGGACCCACGGGAAGGAGGCCCTTGAAGAATTCCACCTGGATTTCAACAATTTCCACCCCATACTTGAACAAAAAAACTTCAGAAACAGACTTCAAAGAGAAAGAGCAGAACTAAAATTCATTTGCAAATTTAACACCATTAATTTGGGCTTAAATAGGGACTCGGAGTGTCTGGCTCATTACAAAAGCAGTTTTGCCTCTCCTGGAATTGACACCTCCTCATCTATTATTGGGCATGGACTACATCCACCCTGATCGTATTGGCCCTGTCAACACTGGTTCTCCACTTGCGAAGTAACATCCTTCTCTTCATGTGTCATTTTATAATGCCTGCATTTGTAATTTTCACTCCATGCATCTGAAGAAGTGGTTTTTTACCCAGGAAAGCTTATGCCCAAATAAATCTGTTAGTCTTTAAGGTGCCACCAGACTCCTTGTTGTTTTTGTGGATACAGACTAACACAGCTACCCCCTCATATAAAAGAGAGAGAGTGACATCATTACTTGGCCTCTCTTCCCCTTCCCCTCAACTCAACACCTGGAGGAACATATGGAGGACAAAGACTTTGAACTGGGGAAGGATGGGCCCAGGCTGGAAAGTAGTACCAGCCTGTGTATTGAGGATCTGTAACCTGCTTGTGCCACCTGTCAGGGTCAGACACCGCTTGATTCAAATCCTGTTTAGTTTGTAAAACTTAAACTGCGAAATTATTTTTATTTCTTAAGTAACCAACTTTGATCTCTATGCCTGCTACTTATAATCACTTAAAATCTATCTTTCTGTAGTTAATAAACCTGTTTTATATTTTACCTAAAACAGTGTGTTTTGGTCCAAGTGCTTGGGGAAATCTCAGTTCAGTCCATCCCACATTGAAGGAGTGATGAACTTAATGAACGTGCCCCAAGTGGCTTTGAGCCGTGTAAGACAGACAGTTCTGGGGCGGAAAACTGAGGATTTGGGGGGAATTGGCTGAGCCTCCCTATTGATGGTTCATGAGTAGCTGGGAAATCATTCATGTGACACAGTTGGGTATGTCCCTGACTTTGGCTGTCTATGTAAGTGCAGTACCTGCCAGAGGTCTGTAGCTTGACATCAGCATCACAGTATGAGGGCCGGCTCCAGTTGGTGAGTTTGAAGGGCTCAGTGGCTCCACAGTTCAGGTTGCACCCTGGGAACCCCATCACAATGCTGCCATACTTTAGAACATGTGGTTGTTTAGGCACTTTTCACTTGATAATACTTAGTCCTGCCATGAGTGCAGGGGACTGGATTAGATGACCTCTCCAAGTCCCTTCCAGTCCTAAGATTCTGTAATTCTATGTCTCTCAAAGAAGTAAAAGACATAGTACAATGTTGGTTCTTCAGCAGAGACACCTCACAGCTTATGTGACCTGCTTCTCAGAACAAATCAGAGCATAAAATGCCTTTCTCTTCTCTGAGAAGAAGGCCACATGTTCTCAAAGGGCTACTGTCTCTTCTCACAGTTTCATAAAGTATTTCTGCTAAGTTGTGTCATCTCATACTGTACATACTGTACATAGTGCTTCTCGGTTGTCCCATATAAGGTGTTCTGAAACAGCTATTGAAAATGAAAACTATTTCTAATTTATATTAGTAAATTACACCAAATTACAATTGGATTACATTCAAATATCGACACAGTATAGATCATAGATGAAAAAACATCCAACTCCACTGGAAAACATCACAAATCCTCATCCCCATGTGCTGGATTCTGTATTTAGATCTCAGACTTTGCTGAAAGCCCTGTAAAATCATTTGCAGAAAGAGCAGAGAATGAAACTGAAGCAAAAACTTCAATCTAACACCCACCCCAACTTTATGGAAGTTCTGATCCACTTCCTGGCATATCTGATTGGGCTCCAGATATTACAATTATACAGACACTACATAAGATAAGGATAAGAGACAAAAATGGAGTAGATCAAACATACAATATGTTTACTACATTTGTATTTATTTTTAATTAGCGTGAGGCTGGTACCCAGCTAATGGGAGCCATGCATCATTTAAAGAAATAAATATTACTCTGCAAGAGGGAGAGTGTTCATTTCAATTTAAAGAGTCATCTTTCATTGCCAACATTTCTCCCATATGGAAATAGGTTTCATTGTGGCAGAAACGTTGATTGCAGGGAACATATGCTTAAAAATTTGGTGATAACCTTAGGGCAGAAGAGACATGCTTAGCTGTACCTTACATTATGTTCTAGATTGCCTCACTACAACCACACCTCTTATTTTTCCTTAATCATTGTTTAGCCATGCACCGGGATTTTAGAATAGCTACAGATTATTTTTTAGGGATGGAAGATTGCAATTTTAATGCATTTGTGCATGTATGTACACTACACCGAGACATATGCACATAATCAGCCAGACACACAGGTATAAATACACACACACACACATGTTTAGCAGTTTACATTGAGGGAAAAATCTAATCTCTATGACTAAGAAAAATTCTGTTCCATATAATTATTAAATTGAATCTGCACAGGTCAGAAATATGATCCAGTGGTGGACAAAAAAAGAAGGCATGGCTAGAATTTATCAGGATTGCAGAAGAGCTCTCATTATTGTAGAGTGTGAAAGACATGTATTGAGTTTCTTACACGCTGCACACTTCATTTACACATACTCCTGAAGTGCTGCAGCCTAGAATAAATGCTTCATTTCTTATTGCATGAAGAGACCCCTTTGACTTTAGTAGGTCCTAGTGCTGGAGAAAGACAGGCTGGCTAGTGAAAGGATTAAGGGTGCAAATCAGCAGTATGCCAGTGAAATGTAAGAGTTTGAGGTAGAGAGGAGTCTGTGAAGTGAAATGCTACTTGCTGAAAAGCAATAGGAGGTTATAAATAACCCAGAGGAGAGTACGGTTTCAGAAGCGGTGAAACTTGCTGATGCAACAGAGGAAAAGGCTGAACTTGAGAATGGAAAAGTGTGACACCCCCCCCCCCCTTTTCAGATACAGTTCTGTGAAAAACAGCATGAATTAAACAGATCATGACTCTCAGCCTGCTCTTTTCTTGACATCCTGGCCTAATTTTCCAAAAATACTGAATCCGTTTGCCTTGGATGAGAGCTGCAGGTACTCAGCCCCTCTGAAAAGCAGGCCACTGCTGTCCAGTCATTATCTTGGGATTTTTCACATTACATCATTAAAAAAAGATGTTATAAAATGTCAAGGTTGGGGTCTTGTGGTTGACGGATTTGTCTGGGACTCAGGAGATCTGCAGTCAATTCCCAGCTCTACCACAGACTCTCTGCATAACTCTGAGCAAGTCACAATCTCTGTGCCTCAGTTCCCTATCTGAAAAATGAAGATAATATCTTGTCTGTCTTGCCTATTGAGACTGTAAACTGTTTGGGGCAGTAGTGTTTCTTGTGTACGTAGAGCACTTATCACAACAGGGACCTGAGTGCAGTTGTAATACAAATAATATTAAGAGCTTCCTATGTTATTTCTTTCTTTTAGTTAGAGTTGGAAGATTTTATTAACATCCATCTTCCTGATGCCTCCTATAGTTGGCATGCAGTTTGGTCTCCAGAGATATGTGATTTGCAAGTGCAAATAGTAGTGGCGTAACCTCCCTGAGTTCAATGATGGATTTTGGAGAGGTGAAATCAAGATACTTTCTCTGTTGGATGACTAATCCAGACTGCCCATGCTGGTTGGGCGAAAGCAGCTGCTATGTGTTTATCTGCTGAACATTGAAATTAGGAGAATTGGTTATTTAGGCACGCAAATGGGATGGATAGTTTAGCAATTCATTATGAATTCTGATCCTGCCATCCTTACTCAGCTAATGAAGTCAATGCCCATGTGTGGGCTGGATCCATAGTCACTTATTTACTGAAATATTGCTTTAAAATAATTATAAGCCCAGTCCTGCACTCCTGGCTCAGCTACCTGCAAGCATGTTTTATAAGGTAATACTTCTCACCATGTACAAGACAGAGGCACAAGATGAGACGGTAAGTCCAAACAGTGAAAGAAATGAAGGTAGAGAGTAAGGGAAGAAGGATCAGACAGAGGTTGATGCTAAAAATTTCATCTACTAGCCATAATCAAAATATTTTAAGGTAAGTTTTAATAATTTCAGATAAACAAGAAAAGGTCTCCAAATTCCATAACAACTGTCTGTAACTCCTGTACCCTGAGTGGACTAATAATTTTTCGTTGGTGGCAATGTTTGAAAGAGGTCTGATGATCTTTCCAATGACTGAGGAAGCACTGTTAAAAATAAGCAAGATTTTAATCAAAATATTACAAAATTATCCAATTAGAATATGTCACCCAAGTGGAAGGCCAACATGATTATAGGTGCATTTAATACACGGGCCAATATTCACAATGCTTACTCAGTATGTGGCTCTCCTCATTGCAAGTCTAGTGTTACAATACTGACATACATTCCTGTGTGCTGCAAAAGTGCAAACACAACGAGATAGAACTGTTTTCTTGATGCATCCAGTACTTGTTACCCTTAAGAATCACTCCCATCCCACTGCACTTGGTGTATTTAACTACAAAGCATCTCAGCCAGGTATTCTGAATCTTTTTTCATAATGCAGTCCACATCTTAATACAGAGATTTGCTCATGGATAACTTACCTTCACAGTTATGATCATGCAGACCACACTCCCCTTTCTATTTGTGATAACACAGACCATTCCCAAACACGTAACATCCCTGTAGCAATTACGGCACTTACTGAAATAGAAAAGTCATATTAAGAAATTATATATGTATTTTCTGTTTTTAATGCAACTTAGCTGGGAATAAGGAGAACAGCCAGCACCATATGACCAGCCAACTCTCCCTAAGCCATCATCAAGTGCTCCCTAGAGCAGGGGTTCTCAACCTTTTTCTTACTGAGACCTCCCCCTGCCCACATGCTATAAAAACTCCATGGCCCACCTGTGCCACAACACTTATTTTTCTGCATATAAAAGACAGGACAAGCATTAGGGGGTAGCAAGTAGGGCAATTGCCTGGAGCTCCAAGCCACAGACAGCACCATAAAGCTAAGTTGATCAGGCTTCGGCTTCAGCCCTGGGTGGTGGGGCTTGGGGCCCTGGGCTGCAGTCCTGTGCAGTGGGGCTTTGGCTTTCTGCTCTGGGCTCTAGCAAATCTAATGCCAGCCATGCTTGGTGGACCCCCTGAAACCTGCCTGCGGCCCCCCAGGGGGGCCTGAATGCCTGGTTGAGAACCACTGCTCTAGATCATCAATGATCTGCCTATCAGAGTTAGGGAAACAGTGATCTAAACAAACTCTGAGAAATGTTTATATAAAAACACTACACCCATAACTTCCTTTAACTTTATTGTTCCTTCAGTTAGATCTTTTTCTATCAATTCACTTAAAATGACTTTCATTGCACCTAAAAATAGCTTGTACCTTACCTTTTTATCCTCTGGGAACAGAAGATGGCACAAAAATGGAACTGTATTTAGCCAGAATATTTCAGAAGAGACATGTTTCTTAGTTATTTAATTTCAGTCCTCTAGGTGGATGTGGGACATTAGATCAGATATTTAGCTGGTATAAACTGCCATAACTCCACAGATGTCAAGGAAACTATGGCGAGTTACACCTGTTGAGGATCTGGCCCACAGTTCTGAAATATGTCTGTTACTGAAAAAGAGAAATTACTCTTTAGAGCATTGATAATGTTTTGGTTTTAAATACCCTGATGTAAATTCAGAGTAACTCCATGGTAGTCGATGGAATTATCTCAGATTTATATTTCTGTTACTGTGATCAGATTTAAGACCCTTGACTTTTACTTTGTCTTGAAGAGTTTTTCCATGTGTGATTTAGGACAGGCAGTTATAGCATATTAAACCAAAGGATTTTCTTAAGGACGTGCTCTAGAATACATTGTTCATCTAATGAAGACGTTTCCTAAGCACGTTGGGGTTGATTAGCTTACTGGCTCTCACAAATAGACTATGGTAATGAACTGAATCTACTTACACATAAGGCCACCACTGTTATCCTCCGTGATTGAACTTCAGATCTTCACCACCCAAAGCACAAGCTTCTACCTCTTGAACTAAGAGAAGGAACACCCTAAGCAGGGGGCTCTTGTTCTGTGTAGGAGAGGAAGACATAAGCACATGCATTAAGCCAGTTTATTACACTGTCTTGCAACACAGCCTTTTTAAAGACAAGAGAAACTGACAGAATAGGAAACGCATCACAGAGAGTGAGGGAAGATGGTTGCAGTCATGAGGAGGGAGTCGGGATGACCCCTAAAGCTAAGCCCCACTCCTGGTGCACATCTTGACTGTTCACATTGCTCTGAAATTATTTCAAAACACAAAGTAAAGGTGAGGGCAAAGCAACTACTATTTACTGTACATGTCTTTATCTACTTCAGAAACCAGAGCGCTTACTGTTTAGGCTTTAAATCACTATCTTTAGCTTTCAGATGCTGCAAAATAAATTGATCTTCTGGTTTATAATACCATCTTATTATTCATCATAGTTTTCTTTTCTTTTTTTCCAAGTGAAGTCTATAGAGAGCCAGCTGTCTCAGCTGGTGACCCCAGGTTCTTTAAATCTGTGGACAGGCATCTCTCTGGGAGTTTTGTTTTGGTACTAGCCTTTGATATTAATGAAATCTCATCATTAACCTGCCAGCTCAGCAGTGTTAGCAGCCTATTTCACAGAGAAAGTCAAATGTCTAACCCTACGCAAGAAGCTCTAATAAAAAGCTGACAGTTATGGTATGTCATCAAGCAGGAAGCAGAATCCTTGGCTGTAAGTAGCACTAGGCACACAATTCCACCTTAAAAAGTTACTTCAAGCCCATTACATATATATCAAAATAAGATAAACATTGGGGCCTCTAAATGCTTTCAATGTCAGTGAGAAGTCAGAGTGAAATATATTCATGCCAGAGGCCAGAGTGTAATTACATTAGGATTTTAATGTCCATATTTCTTTACTGAGCATGTCAGAATAATCAAGCAATGATTAGTGTTGTACACTGAATCCAATTACACAGCAGCCTGAGAAATTTGAGGGATGCCATATATTAGCATCCCTTATCAGAAAGAAAAGAACATACAATGAAGCCAACCCTGCAAACCAGAACAAACTAAAAGGTAGGAGGAGAACCAAGATAAGAAAGAACCAAGGAAGCCAAGGGTGAAAAAGAGGAGGAGGAGAGGGAGCGATCAATATTACTGAAAGCAACAGAAAGAGCAAGGAGGCTGAGTACAAAGAGGAAGCCCCGTGACTTAGCTAGGGAAAGGCAGTTGAAAATCTCTGTGACAAGTTGCAGCAGAATAGAGAAGGCCAAAGCCAGACTGATAATGTGGTTGCTCCCTGCCTCGTTATTTCAGATTTGTCTATTAGGGAGACAGCATGAGCATTTTAAATAAATAAATACCAGTGATTTAGTCATAATTTGTATTGGACCAAGTGACTGGAAAAAATTTAAATCACATCATATTTTCCCTTTCAGTCTTGACAAGGGTTTTTGTTTAACCTCAGTTAGAAGGAGGAAAAGGAAGTTAAAATGCTGAGACTCCTTGTTGGCAGAAGGAGAAAAAGAAAGTTATTATTACATGCTGTAGACATTACACATCAAGGTGGATTTGAAGAGAAATAGCGTCTGAGGCAGATTACGAGCTCTCTATCCATTCTAGGCTAACACCTTAAAATGTGCTCCTCTCATTTTGAGTCAGTATGCATTTTACATAGGTAACCCTTCTGCCAGGGCTCATTAGCCTGGTTCAACAAGATATCTAGGGATCCTTGTACAAAATAAATAAAATATTTGACTCAAACCTCCACCTGTTTTAGAAATAAACCATCTACCTTTACAGGTATTTCTTCCCCACAGGCAAAGCACTTTGGAATGCGAAACACAAACACTTTTTATTGAGGAAACAAGATAATCAGCTGTCTCACACATGAAATTAGCAAACCCAGGAATAATGCAAGGGGTAGAGCAGTCCCCATCACAGTTTAATAACATTCCTTAAAGCAAACTTTAAACTCCTAATAATACAGCACAAAGCACTGTACAGAACTGCAAGGAAGCAAAATGATAATGCATGTAAATTAAACCTGCCAGCAGCTAGATTTTCTCCTTTCATCTATACAGAGAGCAAAGAACTCTTGTTCCCTTTAAACCTTCCAGGTCTGAGGCTTATACACACATTATTGGCCTTTGAGTCTGTGGGAGAAATAATTGATTTCCTTTATGTATTTCAATTCAGCACTTTAAAAGCTGCCTATCCCAAGCTCTTGGAGCCCTGGCACCCACTAAAATTACAATCCAGAGCAATAAAAGTAATGGCAAAATGTCGCAGGAGTTGGCCCCCGCACCCAGCCTACAGTGACAGGCTCTGCTAAGGAGAATGAGTCAAGCCAGATCCATCTGTGGATAGTTAATTGCCTAAGTAGCTAGGTGGCAGTCTCAATTAAGATAGAAGCACCTGAGCCTAATAAAGGCTTATGAGGACTCAGCCCAGGAAGGTCCAAAAGAGAGGATGCTTCTAGGTCAGGGTTGGGGAATTTTTTTTTCTGTCACGGGCCATTGAGGCATAGAAAAAAATCAATTGCAGGCCACTCACCCACCTGGGGGAGGGGGCGTGGAGACTCAGGGCCTCCCCCTGTGGTGGGGTGAGCTGGTGCTTGCAGCTCCAGCCCCATGCGCTGGGCCGGATGAAATTAACCAATGGTCCGGATCCGGTCCGCAGGCCATAGGTTCCCCACCCCTGTTCTAGGGAGAGCAATTCCTTAGGAGAATTGGTTACAGTGCTACTCTCAGTGGTGTTTCCTTAGAAAGTAGAGGTTCATGAAACAGGCCCAGAGGGAAAGTACTCCCAGGCCAGGGACTGGACCAGGAGAACAATCTACGTGTGGGACCTCTTGAGACTGGCTCAGCAAAGAGCAACACAGTATTGGGGCGGGAATAGGCATCTAGCTAAACACTCAGCAGAGGCCCAAGCTCCCGGCAGAGGATTCAGCCTGGGAATGCTCTATGGCTAGAGGGGCAAGATGTAAGACTGATTAATCCAGGGGCAGAGAGGTTCTGGTGGCAGAGCTGACTAAAGCTTTTGTTTATGTTTGTACTTCGCTGCTATGTTTTGTTAAATCAAGTAGACGTTCCAAGGAGGGCACTCTTTCATACTGGGAAAGTCTGCTTGGACTTGTTTATACCCCGGGTGAGAGAAAACTAGAGCAGGGGCTCACCAGCAGCACCATGTCTGACCACAGAGGGGCATGTTAGGGTGACCTCCACACTATTACACAAAACAAAACAGCAGCAGATCCTACCCCATACCAAACAGTCACTCAACAAAACAATACAAAGTGTCTCTACCAGGCCTGTTGAAAGAAATGTGGGGCCCTGGAACATCATGTTTGCTGGGGCCCTATCCCCTCCCATTTCAACCCAGTTACAGATGTTTTGGGAGGGACCCTGGGCTCAGGGCCCTGGTACAACTGTCCCTCCTTTTCTCTTCTCTCATCAGTCCTGATCTCTACCTTCAGATTCCTTAAGGAAGCCTCATGCCCAAAGGCCTTCAACCCTCCTCAAATGCCCTCTGGAAAAGACAGGCTTTGCTGTGGGTTCTGAAGGTCAACCAGTGTGCGGTATTTCAGACTTATTTTATTATTATTTTAAATAGAAAAATTAGCCTCCCTCTCAAAAAAAGTATATACATTCAGGGCCATAAGACAAAGTGGCATTGGTGGGAGTGTTTAAAGTCAAGGAATACACTCTGTCCTTGATTGACACTGTGTGTGCCTGTGCGTGTGTCCTGGCTTTTTATCAGGAGAGATCACAACCCCAATGTTATTTTAAACATCCAGAAATTAATATTTTAAAAGCCTTTATCTATCTGAGGAATCTGGTGAAGAAACAGGAAGGGTTGCCATCCTTGTTCTCGGTGCTGTAGTGGTCTCTGTGATTCTTGGGTGGGGTCTTACAGCATGGGTTTTTATAGTCTGCATCACCCTAACCCACAATGTTGGGCTTCCATCTGGCAAACTGTTTGGATGAGTTTGGATTTTTCTCCCTGGCTCAACCATTCACCCAACCCCTTATGGCCTTAATGAAGGACAACAAATAAACTGTTGGGCCACAATGGTTGTTCTAGTCCCTTTCCATACTACTATCAAAGCAATATTTAAACACAATTGTTACTAGCAGGTTCTAGCATGGTTTCCCAGACCATCATAGTTAGGGATAGTTTGTCTAAGAAAGGCTGTATGACTTGGCTATCAGCATCCTCAGAAAAAATAATTCCCCACTAGACTGTAAAGCCCTATTAGCTCTAGGGTGACCAGACAGCAAATGTGGAAAATCAGGACAGGGGGTGGGGGGTAATAGGAGCCTATATAAGAAAAAGACCCAAAAATCGGGACTGTCCCTATAAAATCGGGACATCTGGTCACCCTAATTAGCTCCCTGCTAGGCTGGTTTTGATTTCATTGTGGACAGGAACTACTTCCCCCAGGTTGTTTACTATTTCCAATAATTTGCCGAGCAACTTTTTATCTTCAGGTGCTCTAGTACTCTTCACTTACATGCTGCCATTACACATAATTGAATCAAAAGTACTTAATGGAGTAGGAAGGAAGCAGTACAATACATATTATTACATAAACTTAGTCCCACAAAAACTATAAGTCAAAGTTTGAAATTCAGAGAGTTCAGACTTTACATTATTTCAGTACTAGAGCAGCAATTAATCGCCAATGGGGAATTTCACTTGGTTTTATGAACCTATTAACTTTGGCAGTCATGAAAATATTAAACTGTTCCCTTAGCAACAACCATAGCAAATGGCACTTAAGGTGTTTATGAAGCAAAGGGCATTTTCAAAAAAGGCAGTATAGCAATATGAAAAATAAATTTTGCTTCTTACAGTAAATATAACATCACAATACAGCCAAACAGCAATCAAAGAGCTGCCTCACATATCAATCTGCACTTTCCAAAACTCTCAATGCCTCCAGGGAAACTTTAGTAGAAATTTAATTTAGAAACATTTTTGTTCCCACAGTATTTTTCTTCCCTCGTTCTTTACTGTTAAGGCAACTGCATGAAAACTTTTATTTTGTTTTGTAAAAGGTCATCTGCTCTTATCCAAGCCGAAACCATGGGGCCAGCTCCTCAACTGGTGTAAGTCAACGTAGCTACAGTGCTTCTACGGAACTACACTGTTTTTGACAATTTTAGAATCTGATCGACAGTCCTTTCCGTAGGCCATCATAATATTTTGCACAGCAGGTTTGCTATCACAGGAGCATAGGAATTGACATCCTAAAATAGCTCAGGAGTCCATAAATTCCACATCTTGTGGCTTAACCCCCAAAAGAGGATCTCACTTATTATGGCCATTATGAGCTAGACCACAGACCCACCTCCTGCCACAATTTTTGAGCCATAAAGACGTTTCTTGATGAGTGAAAATAGAATAAAACCTCAGTACTCTGAACTTTGCTAATCTGCATGCTTTATAATCCACTCACAAAATGGTGGTAGTACCTCGCTTTGCAAGCAAAGATTTAATAGCTGAGCATTGCAGTAAGTTTTCGTAATACGAAAACAGTTATTTTTGCAAAATACAGTATAGAATAATTACCAATGCATTATGATGCATAAAAAGTTCTTAAATGTAGCCATAATGCTACATGAACAAAGCATGTTTTGTGATGCTACCTATTCTTGATTTTCAAAACAAACATAAACAAAATGGGGTTTCGTTCACTTGCATGCTAATATGCAATATTCAGTAAACCGCAACGAGTCTCCCAAAATGAATAAACATCTACTTCTTTCTTAAAGTTCACATCGGATTCCAATGTTTGTGGTTTTATATGCTGTGAATAGGAGTAGGCCCAGATCCTGTAACTGACGCTGTCCTCCAGGGGAGCCTTGCTGAAATCAGGGAGTTCCCCACAGGCATAGTACACTGCCTGTGCATTATCAGTTCCAGAATTGGGACTTTAGAGTATGTCCACACAGCATTTTGGAGTGAGAGCAAGCCTTCCAGCCAGGGTCGACAGTATTCCTCATCTGGAATAGTGTGTGCAATTCTGGTCTCCCATGTTTAAGAAAGATGAATTCAAACTGGAACAGGTGCAGAGAAGGGCTACTAGGATGATTAAAGGAATGGAAAATCTACCTTATGAGAGGAGACTTAAGGCACTTGGCTTGTTTATCCTAACAAAACGAAGGCTGAGGAGAGATATGATTGCCCTCAATAAACACATCAGAGGAATAAACATCAAGGAGCGAGAGGAGTTATTTAAGTTAAAGGCCAATATTGGCACAAAAACAAATGGATAAAAACTGGCCGTTAACAAGTTTAGGCTCGAAATTAGACAAAGGTTTCTAATCATCTGAGGAGTGAAATTCTGAAACAGCCTTTCAAGAGTTGTAATGGGGGCAAAAACCCTATCTTGTTTCAAGACTGAGCTTGATAAATTTATGGAGGGAATGATATGATCAGGTTGCCTACAGTGGCATATGATCCATCCGCAACTGCTATTAACAAATACCGCCAACGGCCAGAGATGGGACATGAGGTGGCAAAGGCTCTGAGTTACTCCAGAGAATTCTTTCCCAGGTGTCTGGCTGTGGGTCTCATCCACATGCTCAGGGTCTATCTGATCACCATATTTGGGGCTAAGAAGGATGTCATGCTGTCTGGAGTGGCTCAGGAGTAAGAATACCAACCTCAGGGCAGCTTGTTAAGAAGCAGGGCACAAACCCCAAACAGGTAGTGAGTTCTATACTTAGATTTCATCAACCAAGAAACAAGTGTAAACTCCTCTGTCTCTATACAGTCTTAACATGGAGTCACAGACAGGGCCCTTGGGAATTTCGATCTATCTTGCTACCTAGGCACGCTTCCTCTGTGATAGATGGTCACTTTACACCAAAGATCAAAAAATATTCAGGTTACTTCCAGTGCCAAGAGATCAGTCATTTACGCCATGTCAATTTGCACCTTAGATCTCACACCAGAGACAATGCTTTTAGCCAATACTGCAAAAAACTAACTAGAGGTTTATTAACTAGGAAAAAGAAATGAGAGTTATTCATAAGGTTAAAGCAGGTAAGCATACACACACACACAAATAAAATACAGTCACAGGTTCAAAAGGTAATGGAAGCTTCTATAATAAGCAAGCTTTTAAGTCCTTTGGGGCTAACCTAAGCCAAGCACCTTGGGGATCTCTTTCTTATGTTAAGGAATCTTTGTTCTTTAGAATCCAAACAGCATAAAAATCCCTGACCAGAAGGAATTAGGGTTTTATCCCCAGCTCCCTAGAGTCCAAGCTGATGGGACAAGCGCTTCTGCAGTAACCTCTTCATAGGTGGCTGGCATAGGCGGAGAGTTCTATGGGCCCGTGGTGCCTGGGCATCAGGAATATTCCTGGCCCGGGGCCCAGCTCCATCACTGTTTGAGGCCAGCTCCCTCCCTCGGCCCTGCCTGCTGCCCCTGTGCGCTCTCCCCTCCACCCCCCGGTGTTCCCGGATGATTTAAAATGGCCCCGGGACCCCCACCCACCACTGCAGCGCAGCGGAGCTGAGCGGCTTCTGCCTGCTCGCTCCACGTAGCTGCTAGCACCTCCCTGCGGTCCCTGGGCGAGGTGGGGTGGGTCTGTGTCCATCCGTGCTGCTCCCGCCCCAAGCGCCCCTGCAGCCAATAAGCTGCTGCAGGGGCAGTGCCTGGGGGTAGCAGCGTGCGGAGGCCCCCCAGCCCACCCTGCCTAGGAACCCCAGGTAAGTGCCACACCCCCCACCCCCTCCCAGAGGCTGCACCCACACCTCTTTCCCACACACCTCCTCCCACCCCCCAACTCCCTCCCAGAGACTGCACCCCCTCCTGCCTCCAAACTCACTCCCAGAGCCTGCATCCCCCTCCCCCAGCCCAGAGCCTGCACCCAAACTCCCGCCCAGAGCCTGAACCCTGCACCCCTCCTGCACCCCAATCCCCTGCCCCAGCCCAGGACCTGCACCCCAGACCTCCTCCCACCACCCAAACTCCCTCTCAGAGCCTTAGGCTGGTGGGGGGCAGAGTTTGGGGGGGACGGGCTCTGGGCGTTCTGTGCACCACCAAAATTTCTACAAACCTGCCACCCCTGGACATAGATTGTAGAGGCCCTTTCCCTTTAGTGTCTGTTGTCCACGGTTTCATATTACTTATTCCTAAGAATCTATTAATATGGGTATAGTAAGACTTGGGATGTTTTAATCACTGAAATCTAAACACATAAATGGCAACTGTTTAAAGTTCCAGGAAGGAGAGAGTTCCTTGTAAATGCTTCACATATCTGTACTGTTCTTCTGGTTCTCTCTTTCAGCCAATGAGAACAAAGAAAATTGTGATATCCATAATGGAGAAAAATGTAGTCATTTTAGAGTAGGGCCAATTTTTGTCTGCCCGTTTTTCTGTACAAAGATAAGCCACAGTGGGAGGAATTCACTAGCTATGTTGGTGCAAGAGAGTTTCAGAGGGACCATAAGATTCCTTCCCTCACCTCCCTTCCAGAAATAAACCTGGAGCAAGAGGTCCTTTGCCTGAGCTGCAAGACAGCCATAGCTAGCTCTGAATACTTCCTTCCCACTCCCAGGCTCCACAAGAGGCCTCAGCACAGGAGACATTCTGGAGGAGAGAGGAAGAGTAACCAGAACGCTTTATGCTCCAGCTGTTCTGTACCCCTGCAGTGATCCATAGGGACCATTGCAGCTAGGGTACAAGTTAGGGCAGTTCTCATAGCTTCTGTAACCTGTGCTGGGAACCACGTTGGACCCTGACCAGGTCCCTTCTCACTCCTGAATAGAGGAAGTGCAAACCACATCTCCTAGGTCCTTGTTCCAGCCCTATCACCGGGACAGGCATGAATCTGGCTTGGGGTTGACAATTGTCATGAGCAACTGTACAATAACAAATTGTGATCTATGTGGTTGTTGTGAATTTGTTTTCTGCAGACTATGGATATGTCTTCATTACTGTGTAAACTTGAGTTATCTACACTTGAGTTACTTCTCTTGAGCTGGCCTAGTTCAAGTGAGAGGAGCCCCTCTGTGAAATAACACTTGGGCTGTTATGTTCATACTGGTGCTGCACTCATAACAGCAGCGGTGAGCTGAGCGGGCTCCATGCTTGCCGTGCTATGGCATCTGCACGGGTAACCCAGGAAAAAAGGCGTGAAACGATTGCCATTGCTTTCAAGGCGGGAGGCAGGGAGGGAGGGAGGGAGGGGAGACTGACGACATGTACCCAAAACCACCCGTGACAATGTTTTTGCCCCATCAGGCATTGGGAGCTTAACCCAGAATTCCAATGGGCAGCGGGGACTGTGGGATCGCTACCCACATTGCACTACTCTGCGAGTCGATGCTAGCCATGGTATTGAGGACGCATTCCGCCGACCTAATGCGCTTAGTGGGGACATGCACGATCGACTGTATAAAATTGCTTTCTAAAGATCCACTTCTATAAAATTGACCCAATTTCGTAGTGTAGATCTACCCTTAATGTCTAAGGGCAGGGTCTACACTACAGGGTTAAGTCAACCTAAGTTACGCAACTCCAGCTAGGTGAATAACATAAGTGCTGGGAGGTAGGCTGAGGAGCGGGGACACGGCACGCTGGGGGAGGGAGGGGAGCTTGGCTGCCGGTGGGTGCAGAGCACCCACTAATTTTTCCCCATGGGTGCTCTAGGGCTGGAGCACCCATGGAGTTGACGCCTATGCCCACAAGCCCAAGTCAGCTGATCCAGTCCAGCCTTGGCTATACCCTGGGTCTTTTATTGCCATATAGACGTACCCTGTGAGACAGACTGGCTAGTGGGGCTTGCACTACTACTCCAAAAATAGTTGTGTAGGCAGTGCTCTGAAGTTGTGGCTTGGGCTGGAGCTTGGGCTCTGAAGTCTAGGGAGTGGGGTGGGCTTCAGAGCCTGAGCTCCAGCCAAGTCACAACTTCAAAGCGCTGGTAACATCGGTTTTTAGAGCACGAGTCCCATCAGCCTGTATCTGTTGACTGAGGCTGGAAGGCTCACTCCCATTGGCTCCAAGATAGTTTGGAGTTAGCAAAATCTAGTCCAAGTTTATAAACCTTTCTGTAATTTAAACCCATGATTTTATTTAAAGGGAGAGTCAACCCTTTTCTACACACAGCACAGAACTCACTGCCATAATGTATCAGTCAGTTCAAGAGCGTAGAAGTCTAAAAAGGATTAGATATTTATATGGATAACAAAAATATCCACGGTTACATAAATTGGAATACAAGTGGAAAGAGCCTATAAAGCCTTCTTCAAAACCCATTGGAATCAATGGGAATCTTTTCACTGATCAGTAGATTTGGATCAGGCCCATATGTACCCTGAAGGATGAAGGTTTAACAACCACTAACTGACAGAGGTTAGGAAGGAACTTCCCTATCAGCTGGTATTCTATAATTGACGCCTTCCTCTGAAGCAGCTAGTACTGGCCACTGTCAGAGACACAATACTGGACTAATCAGACCACTGGTCTAATCAGATATGACAATATCTATATTCCTAATAGAAAAATCAGTTTTGCTATTTTTTAACTAAAAAGACAATATTTTTTAGAGAAAATTGTTAGAATCCTGAATTTTTTTATTTTACTGATATCCCTCTATCAGGGAGAATGAAGAGATATACACCTCTATCTCGATATAAACGACCCAATATAACACGAATTCCGATATAACGCGGTAAAGCAGTGCTCTCGGGGGGCGGGGTTGCACAATCTGGTGGATCAAAGCAAGTTCAATATAACGCGGTTTCACCTATAACACGGTAAGATTTTTTGGCTCCCGAGGACAGTGTTATATCAAGGTAGAGGTGTAGTTACAGTGTTACATAGAATTTTATGAGTACTGGTGAGAATTATCAATTTCACAGAAGGGTTTTAAAACATCTTATCCAGACACAAGTACTGAATCCAAAATCTAATAAACAAAATCAAACATATAAAATCACTCTGACATTAAATAAAATGTATTTCTATGGAACAAACTGTCAGTCTATTTTCCTTTCCATAAGACTCTTAATAGGTCTTGTCAACGTTTTTCATTCACAATTTTTTTCATCATAAATGGTCTTTTTCAAATATGAAAACTATAGAGGAAACTTTTAAACTTTTTTGAAAATCTCTGATTTTTTTTTTTTTTTTTTTTTGAAAAAATCCCCCGCAACCTGAAAAAATTCCTCTCTTTACCTTTCCCCTTCCTTTTTTCCATTTTCGTCTCTTTCCACCCTTTTCTTCAATTTTGCTAGCAAAAAAGGGGGAGGAGAGATGGATGGAAAGGAGGGAGGAAAATGGTTTCAATTTTTTTCATAGAAAGTTTTGGATATTTGTTGTTAAAATTTTGAGGAAAATTAATTTTAATTTTTCTCATATAAAACATACAATTTTGACCAATTCTATCGTTAAAGATACATCTGTGAGGAGCTGGTTTGATTTTTTTCATGTGAATTTGCTGCTGGTTAAAGGTGCCAAATTAACAGCTCTGGAGAACAAAGTCCCTTATTTATCCACAGAACACACAGCACCCTTTTCTTCCATACCACACCACAATTCTCACCTGGAGGGCTGAAAAAAAATGGTCCAACTCAGATCTGAATTTGATTTAGATCTCATTTACACCACTTTTACACCAGTGTGATTCAACTGAATTCAATAGACATACTTCTGATCTACACTGATGCAAGGAGAGAAGAATCAGGCCCAAAGAAATTGGAGCAAAACATCTTGCCAATTCAGTCCTTGGCGCCTCTACCAAAGCTGCCAGCCAGCAGGCCAGTTAATGCCAGTGGTGGGGTAATTTTTGTGAAGTAGGAACGTATCCAGTGGGAAATGGACTAACACCACACAATTAATTTCCTATCTATAGATCACCACACAGTGATGAAATGGCAACAAGTTTAAGTCACTTCTAACTTGAGCTGACTTCAACCAGCAACCTCAAGGTAGAAGGCTCTTTATCCAATTACCAAACCAGAACCTGACTTTTATGGGTATGTTTTTTAAAAACAAAAATGTAACTGATGCATTACCAGCAGTTACCATGCATGCCCAGCTGGACAGTGAACATTTATTTAAAGCTGCCACTTGTGGAAACAGGCATCAGTGATTTCAGTTTAAGTTCCTAAATTATATTCAGTTGCTGGCAGCAGATTATTCAGTATTAAACTCTATAGTTTCAGTTTTGCTGACTGCTGGAATCTAGAAGAGAATATGGCTGATAGGAAATGCTATCTGGTGAGCTGAAACATAAGATAAATACAGGGCTGCCCAGAGGGAGGGGGCAAGTGGGGCAATTTGCCCCAGGCTCCGGGCTCCACAGGGGCCCCGCGAGCCCTAGCCGAGAATCCCTTTCCTGGCTAGAGGCGCCTTTTTAATTTTTACTCACCCGGTGCTCCGGGTCTTCGGCGGCACTTCGGCGGTGGGGGGTCCTTCAGTGCCACGAAAGACCCGGAGCCAGTGAAGGGCCCGCCGCCAAAGACTCGGAGCGTCGCCCGGTGAGTACAAGCGCCGCAGCGAGTGGCTCCTTTTTTTATGTCTGCTCCCCCGCTTTGCCCCAGGCCCCCTGAATCCTCTAGGCGGCCCTGGATAAATGTATTTGTCAGCTGTGGTCCCCACTGTAGGTCAGTCACTATGGGTCCCTTTGGGAGTTGGTAGTTCCAGGAATGATATCACAGCAGGTCAGTGGTCTGACAGGTGGTCTTTTCATAATGACCCATTTATCTTTCTGAGATTCACTTGTTCAGATTGAAAGACAACAGGATCTTCATTTTGCATTTTTGAAACAAGAGAGACATCCAGTGTCTGACTGGTTAAACTGCATGTTTCTTATGTATAACGAGATAGGTTACCAGATTTGTATGTATACCTCACATTCTTATGTATGTACATATGTATACTTTAAGGCATCGGTTCTCAACCGGGGGGTCCACAGCCCCCAGGAGGCCATAAACAGGTTTCAGGGGGTGCATCAAGCAGGGCCAGCGTTAGACTCGCTAGGGCCCGGGGCTAACGCCCCAGAGCCCTGCTGCCCCATGGGGGCTGAAGCCCTGAGCCCTGCCGCTGAGGCTGAAGCCAAAGTCTGAGCAATTGAGCTTCTTGAAGTCCCCTGTGGCTCGGGGTCCCGGACAATTGCCCTGCTTGCTACCCCCTAGCACCGGCCCCGGCTTTTATATGCAGAAACACAATTGCTGTGGCACACGTGGGCCGTGGAGTTTTTATAGCATGTTGGGGGGGAGGGAGGGGCTTGGAAAGAAAAAGGTTGAGAACCCCTGCTTTAAGAGATTAAAGCACCTGGGGAAGGATCATCCACTGGTTGAGGCACAGGATAGGGAATCAGGAAATCTGATTTCTATTGCCATAGATTTTCTCTGTGATCTACAAGTGACTTCACCTTTCCATGTCTCAGTTCCTATATCTGTTTTTCCCCCTACAAGTTTAACTTCATGACCCAGTTTCTCACCTGGTGTAAAAGGGTATAGTTTTAACAACTTAAATGGAGCTACACCAATTAATATCAGCTGAAGAGCTCCTCCTAAATTTCCTGTCTTTCAGATATTTGAAGCTACTCGAATAGAACTTTAGATGTAAAAAGCACAGTTATCTCCATTTTAACAATGTATTTCTGTCTGGGAATTATATTTACTGTACAATCTTTAACGACATAAAACACCACCAAATAAATGTAGTAAATACTGAGATGGGCCCAATGATCTAAACTTTGTGTCACAGTGAAAAAAAAAAAAGGCTTTTAAATCAATACCATGAAGAGCTTTTCTTAGGAGATTATTCCACATCCCTATTTGTTGTGCCATATCTAAATTACAGAGTGCAACATTGCTGGGGCAGAGACTGCAGCTTTCTACATCTACCGCGCCAGCAGCCGAAGTCCCAGGCCCTTTAAATCGCCGCCGGAGCCCCGGGGAAGTGGCAGCGGCTGGGAACCTTGGGGCTCTGGCAGCGATTAAAGGGCTGGGGCTCTGGCCCTTTAAATCATGGCCGGAGCCCCAGGGAAGCAGCGGTGGCCGGGAGCCCCGGGGCTCCGGCAGTGAGTTAAAGGGTTCGGGGCTCCGGCCCTTTAAATCACTGCCAGAGCCTCGGGGTAATGCTAGCAGCGATGGCAGCCAGGAGCCCCGGGCCCTTTAAATTGCTGCTGGCCGCTCTGGCCCACCCCTTCTGCCCGAGGCCCCGCCCCTTCTTGTTGTGGTCCCGCCCTCACCTTGCTCAGGACCCCGGCCGCTCTGCATATTGGTAAGTCCCTTAAGTTACTTTCACCCCTGACTAAAATAATAGTAGGAAGAGAATTAACACCCAATCCTGTACTCCTGGCACAGTTTTGGAGGTAACTAAGGAATGCCAGACCAGGCCCGTATGGGCAGATCTTTAGCTAATGTCTATCAGCACAGCTCTATTGAAATCAGTGGCACTAGGCTGATTTACATCTGCTGAGGACCCAGCCTTTAATGTGGCGCATCCTTTGTCATGTCATGCCAACATTTCTGTAATGACTGACAATGGAACTACTCACGTGAATAAGAACTAATCACAGGAATAAAAACCTTAGCTAAGGGCTATAGAGGTCAGGACTCCTGGGTTCTGTTCTTCATTCTGCTATGGATTTTTGTATGTGATCTTGGACAAGTCACTTAGACCAACATCTTCAAACTTTGGTGCCTGAAGCTCCATATTTAGACACCTAAATATGAGGTCTGATTTTTGGAGGTCCTGAGTCCTAGAGCGGAAAGATGGTTTTGGGGCTGAGGTACTGAAATAGGGCACATTTCCTGTGTAATCTCGGGTAAGTCACTTAATGTATCTGTCTCAGTTCCCCACCTGAGCATAATAATACTTCCTTTGTCTGGCCTGTTTATTTAGATTGTAAATATAGTATTTCAGGGCAGGGATTGTTTCTTACTCTGTGTGTGTACAGTGCCTAGCACAATGAGACACCAATCTCAGTTGGGGCCTCTAGGTGCTACTGTAATGCAATAATAATTTGCAGTTCCCAGTGAAGCCAAGAGAAGCAATGAGTGCTCACCACACCGAAAATCAAGTCATTTATTTAGGTGCCTAAATATGAGGTTAAGTGTCTAAAACACCTAACTTTAGATAGCTATGTTAAAATATTCACCATAATCTCTCCGAGTATTAGTTTCCCCATCTATAATATGGATTTAATAATATTTATCTATCTCAGAGAAAGGAACATGATAAAGCTTAGTTAATACTGGGTAAAGCAATTGGCTAAAAGGCAGCTATAGAAATATCAAGAATTAATAAATCACTTAAAACAAGCAGAATGAGCTGCAGTGAAAATGAGTCTCTCACACGTCCAA
Organism: Trachemys scripta elegans; assembly: GCF_013100865.1. Classification (NCBI taxonomy): domain Eukaryota; kingdom Metazoa; phylum Chordata; order Testudines; family Emydidae; genus Trachemys; species Trachemys scripta. Next base: position 42,246,022 of record NC_048300.1, on the reverse strand, counting down.
GAAGCATTAAAAGGATATTGGGCCAGACTCTGGCCATGGAGGGCTCAGCACGAGTCAGGAGGGCATGTGCAAAGGTGGCTTTGAGCCATATTTATATTCCCCTGCTCTTCACAGGGCCAGTCTCCTTTAGCTTGAACCAGCTGCCAATGACCCAAAGGAGCCATTACATCAGCTGGGAATCACAAAAGTGTATGGATGACCTGACCATACTCCCTTTTCCCCAATCACAAGCTGCGCCCATGGTCCACTTGACATTTGGGCGGTGCTGCACCTGCGCTGGCTGGTGCCTAGTGAGCTGCTGGCTGTGATCTTCCGGCACGGCCAGGGCTTCCACATGCTCATCCGGTAGGGTTGCCAACTGTCTAATTACACAAACCCAAAGACCTTTGCCCCGCCCCTTCCCTGAGACTACCCTCTTGTCCGGCCCTTCTCCGAGACCCCACTCCCTGCTCACTCCATCCCCCCTCCCTCCGTCACTCGCTCTCCCCGACCTTCACTCACTTTCACCAGGCTGGAGGAGGGGATTGGGGTCCAGGAGGGGGTGTAGGCTCTGAGAGGGAGTTTGGGTGCAGGCTCTGGGAGAGAGTTTGGGTGCAGGCTCTGGGAGAGAGTTTGGGTGCAGGGTTGGGCTCTGGGAGCAGGGCCGGCTCCAGGCACCAGCGGAGCAAGCTGGTGCTTGGGGTGGCAGATTGTTCGAGGTGGGATTCCGCCCAATCCTAGGGCAGCACAACGGCTTTTTTTTTGGGTTGTTGTTCCGCTCCGGCCGCCCTGTAAGGGGCGGCGGCGGAGAGGACCGGAGCGCCCTGCAGGGCAGTCCTTTTCCTTCCCTCCCCGCCGACCGGAGCGGAGCCCTCGCGGCAGGCGGCGGTGCAGCGGGAGGGGCTGCTGTAGCCCTGGCCGCCCCCTTCTCTCTCTCTCTCCCGCCTGCCCCCTTTTCTCGCCCGCCGCCCCTCCCCCCCCAGCCCCAGCCGGTCCACCTGCACCCGCGCTCCGGCCGCGCCGCAGGTTGTTTTTTTTTTGCTTTGCCGTTCTGGCCACCCCGGTTTTTTTTGCTTGGGGCGGCCAAAAAGCCAGAGCTGGCCCTGTCTGGGAGGGAGTTTGGGTGCAGGCTGTATACCTATACCTATCCTATCTATCTATAGATATCTCATAGAGCTGGAAGGGACCCTGAAAGGTCATGGAGTCCAGTCCCCGCCTTCACTAGCAGGACCAAGTACTGATTTTTGTCCCAGATCCTTAAATGGCCCCCCTCAGGGATTGAACTCACAACCCTGGGTTTAGCAGGCCAATGCTCAGACCACTGAGCTATCCCTCCCTGTAGGCTAGGGCAAGGGCTCGGAGTGCAGGAGGGAGCTAGGGGGTCGGTGCTTACCTCGAGCGGCTCCCGAAAATGACTGGCATATCCCTCTGGCAGTGGCCCTAGGTGGGGGGCCCAGGGGTCTCCGCGCGCCACTGCCCACAGGCACTGCCCCTGCAGCTCCCATTGGCTCTAATGGAAGCTGCAGAGTCAGTGCTCGGGGCGAGGGCAGCACGTGGAGATCCCCTCCCCAGGGGCCATGGGAACATGCCGGCTGCTTCCGGGAGTGGTGCAGAGCAAGGGCGGGCAGGAAGCCTGCCTTAGCCCTGCTGTGCTGTCAGCAGTGGCGGTGGCCGGGGGCCCCCTGGCCCTTTTAAATCACCCGGGCCCCTAGGCAATTGCCCCATTTGCCCCCCCCCCGTTGGCGGGCCTGGAGGGGCCCAAATGTTTTTTGTGCTCAGGGCCTCAGTAAATCTTAATCCACCTCTGCCTTTGCCATAGGTGCCAATTTTACAATGTGCTGGGGGGTGCTCATCCCTCAGCTCTGCTCCAGGCCCCGCCCTCACTCCACACCTCCCCCAAGGCTCTACCCCCACCCTGTCTCTTCCGGCCCCCGCTCCACCCCCACCTCGCCTCTTCCCACCCATGCTCCGCCCCACCTCTTCCCACCCCATTCCATCCCCTCTCCCCTCCCCCAAGCACACCACATCCTCGCTCTTCCCCCTCCCCCAGGGCCTCCTGTGCGCTGCGAAACAGATGATTGCCGCAGACAGGAGGTGCAGGGAGTGGGGGGGATGTGCTGATTGGCGGGGCCTGCCGGTAGACAGGAGGCGCTGGAGGGAGAGGGAGGTTCTGATGGGGGGCTGCTGGTGGGGACTCAGCACCCACCATTTTTTCCCCATGGTTGGTCCAGCCCTGGAGCACCCAAGGAGTCAACGCCTATGGCCTGTGCTGCTGCCTTCTACTAACAGACATTTCACGCCATGGCACATGAGACCATCCCTTCCAAGCCCTTTATAAATGTATTAACAACTGAAGGGTGTGGGGGGGGGGGGGGGGGGAGAGAAACACAGTCCGGTATGTTTCTTCAAGTAACCAGAAAGTTTACACTGTTAATGTTGCTGACTTTATTGTTTGATTTAGTTTGAATATTATGATTTATTCTACATTTGGGAACAAATGTATTGACTATCAAATGCCTGTTGGGTCTGATTCTGATATCTGACATGATTGGAATTACTTCTGCTTTATACTAGCGCAAGTGAGAGGATAATCAGGCCCAAGAAATTGGTAAGGTGATTTAAGTTTGTTATTTGTTTAGTGAGTTAATTAAATATATTACAATACAATAAGGACATTACCGAGTAAGTAAGTTTAAAAAAAGCAGACATCTTCCTTATTAGTATAACCCCTGAAAAACAATGAGCCAAATTCTGCTATTAAAAAGCTACAGGATATAAACAATTATTTCAATGGAATTACTTGGGGTTTCTACTCATGTGAGAACAGAACTGGAATCAGTGATGTTCCCTAATGATTTGAGCTAAATTTTGACCTCACTTACGCCAGTGTACAACCAGAGAAGCTAATATCAGAACCCTAGGGCCTCATCCAAACCCCACTGAAAGCAATGGGAATCTTTATAATTACTTCAGTGGGCTTTGGATTAGCTGCCTGTAACAGTCTGTATCCTTATGTTGATCCTTTTTACAAAACTATAATGAATTTTGTACAACGTATGCTTGTGAGGTATCACTTGAAAACTCATAATTTGCTGAACATCATTGTCCCAATAAAATGTGTGGAAACATTGTATGTAAAGTTATCAAATTATACTGTATAAGATATATTCCAAGTTTAGAAAAGCAGACACAAACAAATTCCTCAGAGACAAAAGTCAAACTGATGCCTCAGCCAGGTGTCACTTAAATCAAATGGACTAACACCTAGTTAAGTGGCCATTCTTTGGCAGAAAAAATGGTGTGAGTAAGAAATTTACATGTTGGAAAAGAAACAGCTGGAAGTTTCCATCCCACAGACTTGCTGTCACCTGAACCCCAGCTGGAGATGATTCTCAAAGACGAGGAAAAGGATAGAAATGAGTAAGGGAGACCTCAAATCACCTCTCTCTCTCATCTCTAGTCACAGCATTAACACTACTTGAAAGACAAAGGAAGCATCATTCAACTGGGGGAGGGGTCCTGGCTGAGAGGAATCCAGCCAGACTGCTGTAAGCATGTGGTGAGAGAAACCTTTTTGCTTTAAGTTTACTTCTCTTATTAAGTTAGGTATGAATTTGCATGTTACCTTTTATTTGTTTGTAACCAATTCTGACTTTTATGTCTCATTACCTATAATCACTTAAAATCTCTCTCTTTCTGTAGTTAATAAACTTGTTTTATTGTTTTATCTAAAGCAATGTGTTTGAACTGAGGTGTTTGGGGAATTTCATTTGAGATAACAGGATTTGTGCCTATCATTTTCTATTAATAAAATGATGGACTTTCTATGAGCTTGTATTGTCCAGGAGAGAACTGGCCAGTAAAAGACACACATTTCTGGGGATAAGTCTGGGACTGGGATTTTGCTGGTGTCACTCTGCAATATAATTTAGGAGTGGTTAGCTGTACCACTCTTGCAATATAGCTGGGAGTGATTTACATGCTGGAGGCTGTGAGTGAGCAGGCCAGGAATGGCTGTTCCCAGAGCGAAGCAGTGTAAATGATACCCCAGGTTGGAGTCCTGAGGAGACACAGCTGTTCAACAGTCCAGATTGTACCCTAGGTAATGTCACAGTGCCTATGCCTTTATTTATTTATTTTCATTTGTCAAAGAATTGCTTTTCTTCCTGTGTTTTGATTGGATGAGCAAGGAAAGGAATATGGAAAATTATTAGTCATGCCACAAACCTATTTTATAACCTGAAACCTTTTGAAAAGGCTGGCTGTGGGATATAGTCTCAGATATATTTCAACTGGATTTCCCACCAGTGCAAACTGAAACTGTACAGTGAACTGAATTCCTTTTCATCTTCTTTCTCTTTCCCTCTCTGTGTGAACATTAGCAAATAGTCCACAACATGAACAGTGAGAGCACTTCCTGTAAAGATTGGGCGTGCAACTTATTAACATGTAAGTTACACAATAGGAGAGAAAAATATGAATGGTTTATTTTGCCCTATTCTTATAGGAAGCCAAATAGTAATAGCTGGTTGTGAGTCATTTCCTGAATATAACTGTTAAGCCACCAAACAAAGCATCTTTTGAATTATTTTTTCTTTCAAGTATCTTTAACAAAATGAGATATAGTTGTAGCCATGTCGGTCCCAGGACATTAGTCAGTCCCAGTTGGTCCAATAAAAGATATTACCTCACCTACCTAGTCTCTAATAAAATGAATCATTATTAAGGAGTTACACAAGTTATGATGACTTAAGAAACTCATCCCAAACACTTCAGCAAAACATTTTTACTGTATCCACTGTGACAAAGTTCCTCCTCTACCATGGTGGGTCCTGCGCTTATTGGCGAATTTGCTCACTTCACAGATTCACCCTGTGGGTCAGGAAACAGTCCAGAGACCTTCTCCTCTGGTAGAAGCTATAGTCCATGTCAATTCCTCCTGTGTTTGATCAGGAGTTGGGAGGTATGGGGGGAACCCGGGCCCGCCCTCTACTCCAGGTTCCAGCCCAGGGCCCTGTGGACTGCAGCTGTTTAGAGTGTCTGCTGGTACAGTTGCACGGCACCTACAACTCCCTTGGCTACTTCCCCGTGGCCTCCTCCCAACACCTTCTTTGTCCTCACCACCAGACCTTCCTCCTGATGTCTGATAACACTTGTACTTCTCAGTCCTCCAGCAGTACACCTACTCACTCTCAGCTTCTTGCACACCTCTTGCTCCCAATTCCTCTCTCACACACTTCCACTCCCCCTGGCTTGACTGGAGTGAGCCCTTTTATAGCATCAGAGGGGCCTTAATGAGTCAGGTGCTTAACTGCCTCACTTGACGCTTAGCAGGTTAATTGGAGTCAGGTGGTCTATTAGCCTGGAGCAGCCCCTGTTCTGGTCACTCAGGGAACAGAAAACTACTTATCCAGTGGCCAGTATATCTCCCTTCTGCTACTCTGCTGTTCCCAACTGGTCTGGGTCTATCACACCACATAAAGGATAGAGAACATTTGCAAACAGAGGTTATTCTAAGGCTCTGATCCTGCATTGTGATTGGCATGGATACAGCAGTCCACCCACACAGAACCTAATGCCGCATTGGGGCATCAGTGGTAAATATTTCAGGCTGAAAAAAGGAGCCTAAGAATGTAGAATCTAGATTTGGTAAGAGCTATTCTCTTTGGGGATCTGAGTGATACAGAGAGGAGAATGCTCCTGTCTGCACAGAGGACCCGTATCAGAAATGGGATTCTTCCAACTAGAATTGGGCCCTCTTGGACTAGGCACTGTATAAGGACTGTCTTTAAAGATTGTACATTCTTTGGGGCAAGAACTTTCTCCATTGGAAAGCACCTAGCACATTTTGGGTGCTAGCACAATATACAAAAAACAGTATTATTTTTCTCTTCTATAGTGCCTGCCACCTGAGCTACTCAAAGCACTTTACAATCATTAATGAATTGACCCTCCCAACACCCTGGTCAGGTAAGGTACTATTATTACCCCCATTTTTCAGATAGGAGACCTGAAGGAGAAGACGTAAGTGACATAGCCATTGTTTCACAGGAAGTCTGAGCTAGAGACAGAAAGATGACCCAGATCTCATGACTCCTAGTGGAGAATGGTCTCCCAGGACTGGACTATTCTTCCTTTCACATCTTCAAGGGGCAGAGTGAAAGGACAGCCAAACGAAACCTATAGCCAAATCCTGAACTGAATCGGTTAGCTCTGTAACATGACCACTCATGCTTACAGCTTCTGCTGCAAAGCTTTGTTACAAACACATTTTCTCTATGGAGAGCTTCTTGCTAAATGTTATTGTTACTATGCAGAACATTTCTGTAGGAAGAGTCTTCTGCATTAGTACGTAACATACATGAGGAAGAATGCATCTGAAAAGGCTTATTTGTACGTGACGGCAAGGCTGCACAGAAAAGAAGGTTGGTGCCACTAGAGGACAGTGTAATGCAAACAATGGGAGAGACTTGTGGTATATATGGTAGTTGACAAATACACACACATGGCACTGACTACTGTTTGAGAATCTAATATAAATAAGATGGTCCCATCTAATTGCAGGTCTCAATAGAGTGAAGGGAAGTGGGCAGGTGGGAAGGAATGGTGCAATTCTTTATGTAGAATTATTGATTTACTGAGACACTGTATAGGGGTGTCATTGCATAACCACTAGTGGGATAAAGGTTCAATAGTGCCAGAGAGGGATCCTACACTACTCTCCTCATCGTGTAATAGAGGAGAGAAACAGTTCACATGCCTCTAACGTTGTTGTCTGGTACAAATCCTAAAATGCGCTCTCATTTTTTCTGCCCTGACTCAGGCAAACTCTCATTAGCTTCAGCAGAAAAACTGCAAGTCCAAGTAAAGATTGAGTGAACTGAGGAAGGACTTAAGGGTTTGACCCACTGAGAGGCCGTTAATGAAGCTAATGGGATCATGCAGAAAAACAACCACAACAAACATTCACCCAGTGAGATGGAGGTGGATCGAGCAGTGGGATGGGAATTTGGAGAGCTAGGTTCTCTTTCAGACTGCCACTGACCTGCTGTGTGACCTTAGGTATGTCACCTTACCTCCCTGTATCTGTTTCCCCATCTATAAAATAGGGAGATATTTTCTCATCTTTGTGAAGTGCTCTGAGATCCATGCGTGGAAAGCCCTCAATAAGAGTGAAGTCTTATTACTAAGCTTGCAAAGAAAGGACAAAAGGGGAAAATGACACTATTTGAGAGAACTTTCTTTCTTTACATTTGCATCCACAGAAGGAAATTACAAGATGTGCGTTAAAGGATCAAGTACTGCCTTCACCTCTGTGGCCACATGAGAGTTCCCTGATGCTATTTTGCTGCACAAGGAAGTGGCAGTACTTGAAGGATTCACATAGGAGATGCACATCTTCTGCATGGGCTGGCATGCCACTCTGCAGCGGCTCCTGGCAAGGCAGCAGACAGGGGGAGAGGAAAGAGGGAGAGTAGGCAGTTGATGAGATCAGAGGATCTGTTGTGGAACAGACCCCGCAGCAGAGGCGAATAAGAGGAATATAGGGAAACAACCTTCACAGAGCAGCTCTGCCGATGCTCATGGCCTGGGAAGAGGATTCCTCTCCTTGCCCCTTCCTTGTTCACTCAGGCAGCAATGAGGATTTAATTCTAAAGCAAATGTTAGGAAAAGAATAGATTTCAGGATTGCCCAATATTGTAAGCAATAGTTATTCCTGGAGAGACATATCAAGTATATTGGTTTGGGATTTCTTTCCTGTGTGTGATATAGCAGGAAACAATTCTAAATGTATCCATTCAATATAACAAGGCCCAATCGGGGATCATGTGAACTGAAAATGAATTTTGAAATGCCATGTGGATCTAAACTCATATTTTCCATAGATCTTGTTCTGTTGAATGGTTTATGCTTTTCACTAGCAGATTCTATATGTAGGCAAGTCTTGCTCACCAGCACAGTCATATTATTAAATAAAAATGTCAAGGTCAAAGGATAAAATTACATCCATAGTTAACAGAGATGGTTCCAATCCAGAACCAGATGGTTCTTTTTCTTTTTCTTTCATGTATCAGAGGCGTAGCCGTGTTAGTCTGAATCTGTAAAAAGCAACAGAGGGTCCTGTGGCACCTTTAAGACTAACAGAAGTATTGGGAGCATAAGTTTTCATGGGTAAGAACTTGCATCTGAAGAAGTTAGGTTCTTACCCATGAAAGCTTATGCTCCCAATACTTCTGTTAGTCTTAAAGGTGCCACAGGACCCTCTGTTGCTTTTTTCTTTCATGTTGGGTTCAGATTCAGCCTACTGTTGAAAAAGGGGCCAGCTGCGAAGTTGGGAACTGGATGCAGGAGCAAGCTTCCCAATGTTCAGAGGTATTTGGATCTGGGTTTCTACTTTGGGCTCATCTCTAATACTTCCGCTGGTGTAATATCATTAAAAACTTAGCTTGTATCAAACTGTAAAGGCCTGATTCTTCTCTTAGTTACTTTTGTGTAAACCAGGAGTAACTTCATTGAAGTCCAAAACCTGGCACAAGTAAAAAAAAAAAAAAAAAACCAAAGATGCTTTATCTTGCATCCTGCTACTTCTGCACCCATGGACTGTACCAACAGCTGAGGACTGGCCAGAGGTTGTGGCTCCCCAATTACAATCTACCTCAGGGACTGCAGGAGGGTTGGCACAGAGCTAGTTACACTGGCCCCATCCACCTGGCAATCCCCCTGTTTGGGGGGATTCCTAAGAAGCTGGCTAAGATGCCTTTAAGGCTGCTTTGCACCATGAAAACAGCACTAGACAGTCTTAATGGGGGCCAGAATCTGCCCTATAGCCACTGTTTATGCACCTTGCATTTTGGCATCATCATAGTGTGTTGGCTGAATGTTCAAATTGTACCTACAAGTACATTCCTTTAACCCAGTTGCATCCTGCCCTTGGATGTATTATATATACCCTGTTTCCCCGAAAATAAGACATCCTCCGAAAATAAGGCCTACTTACAGTTTTGCCTCTCGTTGTAATATAAGGCATCCCCCCGATAATAAGACCTCCCCGATAATAAGGCATCCACCGATAATAAGGCATTTTTCATTTCTGAAAAATAAGACATCCCCTGAAAATAAGACCTAGCGCATCTTTGGGAGCAAAAATTAATATAAGACACTGTCTTATTTTCGGGGAAACAGGGTAGCTAAAGTGACTTAACTGAGCACAGGGGGAAGGAAGCATACACAGAGGAAGACAGAAACAAGTGCACAGGGGAACAAATGTCCCTTATTTTTTCCCCTGAACAAAGTAGATGCTGATCTCAATGGAGCTGAGGGTATTTAGCACCTCTTACAGGTGATAACAACTTGCAGGATCCTATGTTGCATTCCTTAACAAGAAGTTACAAACCAGGGTCGAACCTTACAATGTCATTTTTCTTTCCCTTTCCCTTTTGGTCAGCTCATGCTGCAAATCAATTTTGAAAATCTAGATATAGCCACAGGAAACCCAGAGTCTGCTAGAGAGCAGCAACACGGCAAAGCACAGATACAAAGTAAGATAATTCCAAAGACATTCAAAGCAAAATATCTGAAAGTTGTTCAATCCCATCAACATTTATTTCTAGATTGCCGCAAGGAGAAAAGCAGAAAAATATATTAAAAGATTTTAGCGACACTGCTGTCAAAAGACCCTGCTGGTGGTAATAAGAGAATAGAGTTACCTAGTGTCAGAGTTACACTGAACCCTTGTATTTAATCATGTTCCTGTTTGTTCTGTGCAGTATTTATTTTTATTACTGAATATATTGGCTTAGAATTCCAACAGTAGGTGCGGTCTGAGAAAAACAAGATTAAAATGCCCCATGCACAGTGTGTGATGGTGACTTAGGGCACGATTTTCACACTTGGGGGCCTAAATGTAGACACCTAAATCCACTGACCTCAATAGTGGCTATGAATGCTCAGCATCTCTGAAAACCACACCCTTTATTTAAGGTGCCCAACAGCCCCAGTCCAGCAGAGCACTTAAGCAAGTGCTTATCTTTCAGCATGTGAGTAGTCCCATTGCAGTTAATTAAGCAAGTAGTACTTTACTGGATGGGGAACTAATTATGGCTTTGGCTTTTGAACTATAGACACCAAGGTTTGAAAGTTTTGGCTTTAGTGATCTAGGTGAAATAAAACTGTTTTTTTTTTTTTTTTTTCAACTAAGGTGTAGGCTCTGTAGCAAAACAGGGGTTTGCATCACAACAACTAGCATCATTATGGACATCTTGGACCTGCTCCTGCTCTGACAGAAAGTTGATGGGAATTCTGCCATTGGCTTTAATGGGAGTGGGATCAGGCCCCTTGCTGCTAGTCTCAGCAAAGAGGGCATTGAAAAGGCTTGGAGACTGAGGATTAGGTCATAGTGGCCCTGAACTGCTTTCTCACTCCTGTGGGTTGTCCCTCTATGTCTGAATTGAGACATGTTGTCAGGGCAGCAAAAGGCAAGCTGTTGTGCGCTGTTGCTGTCTATGCTGTACCCGTACGAGGGATAAAGAAAATACGTCAGTTTCCAGTGCTGACAATCTGGCACCTTTTACTCAGCATGCAATTTTCTAAGATGTTTTCTTTTGAAAAAAAGAGGAAAGAAAAGTTTCCCTAATTACTGCATTTTGTTCCCGAAACTGTCAACTGACCCATCACACTGTGCTGAGTCATGTGGGGCTGCATAAGTCCCATCACATTATATAACCTTGCGGGTACTGCTACGAGGCACTGCACATCTGTCATATTAACCAAGTGGATGGTACAGAGGGAGGCATTTTAAAAATGTGTTGGGATTCTGAAAAGAGCAGAACCCATAAAACATTCCTGCTAACTGACTGCTCCCCAGAACATCCCGTGGCCAATAAATGTAAGTAGACAGCAAAATACAACGGACTCCTGAAGGCATGTATTTGTAGCTAATGTACTCTACAGACTTGTCTCCATTCTCCAGCATCAAGGGCCAATCAGCTCCCATTGAAGGCAATGGCAAAACAGAAGCAGGTATGGACAGTCCCCAAATTCCACCCTGATTTAGGATCTAATCCTATGAGATGCTGAGAGTCAGTCAGGAAGTTATGAGTACCCTCATAACTAGTGACATCTATCAGTGATGCTCTGCAACCTGCAGGATTGGGTCCTCATGCTAAAACAATCCTATAAATCCTGGGGGATTACACAGATTATAGATCAGGTCAGAATCTAACCAGAGAATTAAAAACTAACCAGATTCTCTGCTGAAGTTAAGGCTGTAGAGGCACTTTCATTCGCACATAATTTGCAGAAATATGACTCTGTGGTTCTTTTTGGCCATTTTGGAGTTTTGTGATTGTGGACAAAGGGGGTGTTCTCCATTTAAGAAACTGACCAGATGTTATTTTCGTAATCTGATAACTCAAGAAATGGTTTAATTTTTTAAAACTCAGACTTGCCATGAGTTTAGTCCTCAGTGAGGATAGGGCCTTGATACGTGAGGCGAAATTAAATTTTAGAATTAAAGATGATGCAGTGGAACCTACACAAGAAACCATTCTTATTAGGCAACCTCCTTTTTTAAAAGACCCTCCCAAAGTACCCCCAAATATAGTGGGCCAAGTTCATCCCTGGTGTTACTCCTTTGCTTTCAATGAAATAATACCATGGTGAATTTGGCCCACTGAAGATAAATCTATTCCTTTTCCTTACCACATACAACTTAATAAGTATTAAACTAAGAAGTTTCTATAGTAATTCCTCTATGGAATTTAACAGAAAATGCTAACCTTTCTAGGATGTTTCTGAACCATCCTATTAAATTCAATAGGTATTTTCTATAAGACTATATTAGAACACCACTTACATTAAACAACTGATCTTCATCCCAAATGGATGCTTTAGTCAGATTTCACTATGAAATGGTTTGGGAAGAACATAAGGAAATGCACAATCCCAAACCTTTCAGAACCAATGTAAGTACCTACCAGGCTCACGCAGCCTGGCATGGGCATATGTAAGCATAGGCTTTCTGACTTTGATAAATCAATCCTGACCTCTTGCCTGACTCTGCTTCCTCAAAATGTATATAAAAAAGAATAATTTTTAAAATTGGGAAGCAACAAGTTGGATGCATAATAAAATCACATCTCATGATCTATTGCTGTAACCTTTATCCTTTCCATAACTCACACCCACTTTTTTTGTGTGTGCCATCTCTCACTGTCCTTTGACCAACTAATAAAATCAATGAAGGTATAGCGTTTGCCTTTAGCTAATAAAACCAGGGAGAGTAGAGAATGTTTAGATTTTCCCTCTGTCAAGCCCTTAGACTCCTCACTGCCAGGGCCGGCTCCAGGCACCAGCTTAACAAGCAGGTACTTGGGGCGGCCAAGGGAGAGGGGCGGCACCTGCGGCAATTTGGGGGCGGCAGGTCCCTCACTCCCTCTAGGAGTGAGGGACCTTCCGCTGAACTGCCGCCACCGATCGCGGCTTTTTTTTTTTTTGCTTGGGGTGGCAGAAATGCTGGAGCCGGCCCTGCTCACTGCAGGGATTTGTCTTTTTAGAAGGGTCAGGCACACCAGTAGTGCTCTACGAATAATACAAACCAATCTGGAGCTATGCTTGTTAGAGAAATGTTAGACATTTTTAAAACGACATCTATTTTTGTGCCCACAACTGTGCACTCTGTCAATTGCAGGTGTAAAACAGTGGGTGCAATCAACTCTGAGCACAAAGTATAACACATGTCTAATAACTTGATTTGCAGAAGCAGTCAGGTTAGCAGAGCTCTAATTGCTCTAGTGTTTGCCTACAGCTGCCTGCCTCAGTTTGAAGGTGTAAAATTACAGGCATAAGTGTAGGCACCAGACTGACATCCCTTCAAATATCTAATCCAACATTAATAATATTTTTCACCTCTGAGATGCTTTAAAATAATTAATCCAGTATCATATCAGGAAGAAGTAATGACTTGGTCATAGAGGGCACTGTTTAAAAAGCAATGACTGAGACTTACCCATTCACAATAAGGAGAGACTAGCTAGACACCTAAACATTTTGCAAAGCCTAGGAAGGGGCAGGTTAAAGCAGGATCTTTGCAATCCAAGCCTCTGGTCAGCAAGGTACAGATGGAGCAGTAAGTTAGACTTGCAATGGGCAATAGATCCACCACCTACACAAGGAAGGACAATTCTGAAAAGTAAGGGACAAGTTTATTTTCAAGGGACACCAGACCCACAATATTTTACTATGGTACAAAATAAATGTATTTGTCCTATAATGTATGATCCTTTGCATGACGGCTGCCTGAATGCAGCCTTTTTATCAGGTCCAATGTTTCTTGGTAGCTTCTTACTTGATATGGGTCACAGGATGCTAGGCACTAAAAAACCAACATCCCTTAAAATACGGGCGAGGTGGTCACTTTAAGTGACACAGATGATGGATGCCTACTAGGGTGGTCTTGATACCTCACTTGATAGGGAGAGGAAAGTTCATGGAGAGGAATGTTATGAGGGAGGGTCTCTTCAGGGCACTGACTTTTAGGGGAGAGGGTGTCAAAATGTTGGTGGACTGGTTTATGATTATTTACATTATGGTAGCGTCTGGAAACCCGCCAAGGATCATGTCCCATTGTGCTAGGCACTGTACAGACAAGTAAGAGTTCCTGTCCCAGAGAGTTCACAATCTTAATTTCAAACAGAACACAACAACTAGGTGAAATAAACAAACAGGGTGGTGGTCGCAGAGGTCAGGAGGATGAGGTAACAATAAAGCAGAGTTTAGCAGAAGAGCAGAAGTCACGGCTTCTTGTTTGCCTAACCATTTAATCATAACCTTCACTGCACTTTGACACCACGGCACAAAAGTGGGTGACCTGAAGATGCGGGTCCTTAATGCCAAAATTTCTTGTCAGTCTTAGGAGTCCTTTTATATCTCTCCCTTATAACACTTCATCTGTTTTTATTGTTGTTAACAACACAATAGAAATAGGATAAAAACTGCACTGATGTACCAACTCTGATGCAAATTCTGAAAGACAAGGATTGACTGGCAATTACTTGAATGCTGCAACATGTGGGAAATCTATATCTACAGATGTAACACTGTGAAATACTTTGGTCTACAGTAAACCTTGATCACATGATCCAATACATCTGCACTGAGTCATATGCTGGGGATTTCCCAGCTGTAGAGTCTCTCTCCCAAAACACACCATAGTTAAAAACAATCCAGTCACTATGTAATCAGCAGTCATGTGACAATTACATTTTTTTTCTCCCAAAAGACTGAAACAACAGTCTGGATTCAAAAGGATTGTGGCTCAGCAAACTGCAGTTCCTGCTGGCTGCTCCTCTGATAATTATCTTGTTAACATGGTACAACCTATAAGTAGTCCCATGGCCTTTAAATTAGAAGAAATGGTTCTTCCTACCTTCTCATTAGGGCAAAATATTTCTTTAGAAAAATGATCAAAACAAGCATTTTAGGGAGCACAAAATATGTGTGTTAATTAAAGGAAGGACTGTTGTGTTTTAATTCTGTGGATGTTCCAGTTTTTGGTTTGTTTTTGTTGTTAAATGCTCCTCTCCTTCCTCATTTGCAAAGCAGCCTATAATATCACAGAGTAGTGAGTGCAGCTTTGTTTCTCTATTAGCAGACTGTTTTTTTAAAACCTATAATTGTTTCTGTGCCCTGGATAACAGTGGGGGCGCTATGCATTTCCAGTTCCCTCTAGGGTCTGTTTACTGTGATCACTCCTTAAACATTCTGTCTAATCAGCAGGCTTAAGTGACAGTATTACAAACAAAACAAATTCCGGAGGTACCCTTACAAAATACCTGTGACAGGAGAACACATCTTTTTAGCTACAGTACTTGGTTGCAGAGTGGAGTGTTTGAGGTGACAGATCAGGTGACAAAGGATATATTTGAGGGGGAACAAAGGGAAGAACAGCTCCAATGGCCCTAGCCTCTGAAAGTATTTGATTTAAAGCACTAAAGCAATGTGGTTATTTCTAAAACTACATCTTCTCAGTTTATTTACCCCCAAGCATATAGATGCAGATCAAAACTGAATGCTCGCTGCAAACACATGCAGTGTGCTCTGCCCCACGAGTGCAATCGCTGTTCACTAACAGCTCAGTTTGGTGCCAAGAGTTCCTTCAATGTCCCTCATGTCACCCTATGGGATTTTATTATTCCCCATCCTGGAACAAAATGGAGCATAATCTTGAGAAAAAGAGACGGCCGAGCACTAAAACAGACTGCACAAGAATAAAAAAGGATATGTGGAACTTAACCCCATTATCAATGTGAAACCCTGCGTAGGCACAGACAACAGACTAGATTTGCTTCCGGTTTTGGCTTTGGGGTGCAGGGCATGGTGGAGAAAAGTCCACAGTATTGCCAACCCCAAATGTTCAAAAATCATGAGTTTGGCTTTAAAATCAAAAGATTATGTAAAAATAATAGATTTGGTGTTCTTTTTATTTGCGCTCTGATTTTTGAGCCTTTACGGTGCACTGATGTCACATTTCTCCACAGCCATGAGGGTTAAAAACTTAGTTTTTCTTTAAGAATGAAGGCTGAAATTGTCACATATCCACTTGACTCCAGGAGCTGGGGCTTTAAGGAAAACAATAATTATCATGAGGCTCATGACAAAATCATGAGTTGGCAACACGGATGTCCACCCAGAGGGCATGTGCAGTGATACAAAGTGCTAGAAGCCTCACTTTTACTGGGGATGTTATTGGACCGCTTTATGGCCCAGAATGGTTGACAACACAGTGGCCAAGGAGGGAGTGCAGCCAGGTCAGGTAGCAGATGTGTTGAGTCAGTGCAAAACACTGGGAAGCCTCCATCAGCAGGATTCTTATGATGCACCACCTGCAACTTAAATCTTCCCTCCCCAGAAGAAACCCAGATGGTACTGCCTGCCTTCTCTTGTGGGGTGCAGTGCTCCTGCTCATGCAGGGAGTGTATTTTACTCCCCCCACGCACTGAAGTAAAATGACTCCACTCTTTTCATTTTGGCAATACTCTATATAGTGTTATGCCGACACTCACTGAAATTCAGAATTTGCACTTCCTCAGGCTTAGGATCAGGGTGTGGATTTTCATGTGGAAAAAAATGTCCATTCGGAAGTGCTATAAAAGAAGGAGAGGAGGATTTAAAAGGGGACAAAGGGCTTGAGCCTGCTCCCATTGAAGTCAACAGGTGCTTTGTCATTAACTTCCATCGAGGCAAGATCTGAGCCAAAGTGTACACACCGACATAGAGGGTTTTTTACTTTTTAATTTATGATTACTTAACACCATTGATGATTTCTTCAGCAGCAGCTGCTTGACTCTCAGTGTGGTGTAACAATGACATCCAGCCCTTCCATAAATAGCCATGTCATACGCTGCTTCTTCCTTGTTTTATATATTTATAGACATCAAGACCAAATAAAGCCTCACAGTAAGTTGCTCATATACAGTGGTTTCCTTGTGACATATTTATAGATCAGCTGCACTAAAAACAATTCTGTCCAAACCCACTGACCTTTTCCTGGATAGATAGAAAGAGAAGTGCAAAAACTGCATTGTTAACAGGATTACAGCCAGCACAATGCTTGTCCATCGAATACATTATTATTCCCCTAAAAACAAATGGCTTAATACCACCCTAACATTGGTGCATGCACTCACATAAACATTGTCTCCCTTTGCGTTACCTCTGAAACAAGACATGCACATATATGACAGTGTAGTCTTGTGGTTAAAATGGGGGCTTTGGGGCCTGAGTGCCTGGCTCTGCCATTGACCTCCTGTACAGTGTCACTTTGGAATAAATCATTTAAATTCTGTGCCTCAGTTTATCCATCTCCCCATTAACAGGAGGATAACCATTTCACATGGGGTTTGTGAGAATTTCAGATGACTTACAAAGGAAAAAAGCGTGTGTGTACGCCCCTTCCAAGCTTTCTCTATACATCATAAAGAAGCAAAAAAAAAAAGTTTAGCGACAGATGTTTTTCCCCTGGACTAAAGGTTATTTTGTTTTCCCCCCTCTTAATTTTTTTAACCTCAAGAAATATCAGTGGTATAAAGTCTGGCATTTGGTGGATTTGCCAGAGCAAGGACAGGGAGAGGCTGTGCCTTGCCCCTTTCCCACATCCCCAAATGCATAACACTGGTACATGGGATTTTTCTGCCAGATACAGATAGGGCCGGCTCTAGGTTTTTTGCCGCCCCAAGCAAAAAAATTTTTGGCTGCCCCCCGTCCCAGCCCTGGGCTCCTCGCCGGACCCCCCTGTTGCCCCAGCCCTGGGCTCTTCCCCCCCCACCACACACCCACTGCTGCCCCAGCTCTGGGCTCCCTCATTCCCCCCTACTATTGCCACACACACACACCTCCTGCCGCCCCAGCCCTGGGCTCTCTCCCCCCCCACCTGCACCCTCCTTCCGCCGCAGCCCTGGGTCACTGGTAACTCGCTCCCACAGCAGGTCATTCAGCAGGAATTTTAGATATGCACAGAACACAGACAGGATTGGTTCCCATATGGTTACAGAACTGCAGTAAAGTGGAACAATTTTCAGTTTGTGTGATTGGAGGATATGTGGATGCATATTATAAGACTGTCCTACATAAATGAGGAAAAGTTGAGGTGCCTTTATTATTCTTTTGTTCCTCTCTTTCTTTCTATGGGGAATTTGCCAATGCAATATTACTGTCTTCCTTTTAAACAAACAAAAACAAACAAACAAACAAAAACAAAAAAGGCAATGGCAGTTGAAAATAGCAATTCCAGTCCTAATAACCACTGGGAAGCATTTCTTGCTCAATTTTATCCTACTTTTTCTACAGCAAGTTACAGTGGATCCGTATATTTGATTTGGGAGAAATGAAGTAACAGCCGCCCAAACTGAGCTTGAGCACTCCTGAATTTTGAGGTGTTCAAATCTGGAAGGCAGGTTCTGGGGAGGGGGCTGTGGCTCTGCGGGGGAGCACGGCAGCATGTATGCAGCAGTGTGTCTGGCGCTGCATGGAGCCAGACACGCTGGTCTGAGTGGCACAGTAAGGGGGCTGAGGAGTTGAAGGGGGCGGAGGTTCGGGGGGGCAGTCAGGGGCAGGGAGAAGGGGGGTTAGATGGGTCAGGGGTTGGGGGGCAGTCAGGGGCCAGGCAGCGGTTGGATAGGCATGGGAGTCCCGGGAGTTTGTCAGGGGACAGGTAAGGGGTGGGGTCCTAGGGGGGAAGTTGGGGGGGGTCTCAGGAGGGGGCAGTTGGGGACAAGGAGAAGGGAGGCTTAGATAGGGGGTAGGGTCCTGGGGAGCAGTTAGGGGCAGGGGTCCCGGGAGGGGGTGATCAGGGGACAGGGAGCAGGGGGGTTGGATGGGTTGGGGTTTCTGTGGGGGGCAGTCAGAGGGAGTGGATGGGGGCAGGGTGCGGCTACCCTCCCTCCCCGTGGAGTGTCCTATTTTTTAATATTAAAATATGGTATCCCTACCTTCACAGTGCAGCTCTCCATTCATAGCGGGCTGCAGCATGAGGTCTCAGCTTCCTCACGCCCTCCCCCTCTTTCCTGTTGGTAGTGGCCAAGGGAATGCTGGGAAATGTAGTTCTTTCCCTGCTCCAGGGCTGGCTCTATAGGCAGGGAGTTAACCAAGGAACTACAGCTCCCAGGGCCCCCTGTTGGTTCTCGGATCCCATGCTGGATCCCTGTTGCCCCTGCAAATGGGCTGCCCCAAGCATGTGCTTGCTTTGCTGGTGCCTAGAGCCGCCCCTGGATACAAAGCTGGTTCTGCCCTCTTTGTAAGGGTCGTGTCAGATGTCTAGAACAAGTAGCAGGAGGAGATGTGGCTGTGCATCCCTACACTCCATGGTTTTCCACTGACATAAGGTTCATGAGGGCAGTGGGGGACACAAATCATGGGAGCCTTTCAGGCTGTCCTAACCTGTACCACAGACCAGACTGGCCCCCAGCAGCTCCTAAATAGGGGAAGTACAAGCCACCTCCTTCAGTGTGACTCCCACACAAGGTTTGTTAGGTAGGTTGGAGCAAGTTCATAGAGGTTTTTAAAAACCTAAGATGGCAATTTTTAACTATCCCCTATGCCATTAAAACCCCTCTGATGGGATTTTGTTTTGCCCACCATGTAGTCAATGCACATCTTGCTGTTCAGAGTACTTGTGTAAAAATGAAAACATGTCAACATGTCCCATTTGGCTGAATGGGGTCTTTATGTCCAAACCTTGTTTTCAAAAGCTGGCTAACCACATAACTAGCAATCAGGATATTGAGGAGAAAAACACTTGAAACATCTGCCGCTTATAATCATCACAATACCTGCACTGAGGATCCATTGTGTCAAAGAATATGTACAGGCATGTCTCACCAGCTCTGAGTGGGGGAAACACAAAGCAGCAGTGTCATCACATGTTAGATGAAACCATAGCACTAAATAAGAGCTTTACAATGTTTGAAAAGAACTTACTTCACTGTTTTCTTATCAGAGCCATTTTACATCAATGTGTTTTAAACAACTATTTAATTTGTTTTAGTTTATTAAGCAGACTCTTAGGCAGCTATACCACCTTTGGGTGCAATTTTAAAAGATCTCATAAACTAATCTGGGTCAGGCCTGGTCAGTACTTGGATGGGAGACCTCCAAGATACTTCTAGGCACTGCTGGGAATAGTACTGGTGCTTCAATAGATGGCACTCTTCTATGTGAGTCAGTACTAGATCAAATCCCCCAGTATGCTGTTAGAAGAGTGCTGGACTGCTGGAGGTTATAGATCCAGTGGCATTTTCAGCAGAGGTAAGGATGGTAGTGATCTGGCTAAAGTCCACTTTGAGTGCAGTAACTCCTCACTTAACGTTGTAGTTATGTTCCTGAAAAATACAACTTTAAGTGAAACGATGTTAAATGAATCCAATTTTCCCATAAGATTTAATGTAAATGTGGGGGGTTACGTTCCAAGGAAATTTTGGGGGGGCAGACAAAAGGCATTATATACTGTACAGTACTGTACTGTGGTGGGGAGGTGCCCCTGGCTTACCCCTGGGGTTCAGGGCTGGGGGTGCAGGGTCTGGGAGGGAGTTTGGGTGCGGGAGGGTGCTCAGGGTGGGGTGTGGGGTCTGGGAGGGAGTTAGGGTGCGGGAGGGCGCTCAGGGTGGGGGTGCAGGAGGAGGCTCAGGGCTGGAGCAGGCAGGAGGTGCAGAACACTTACCTGAGGCAGCTCCTGTTTGCTGCAGGGGGTGTGCAGGTGGCTCTGCGCAGCTCGGCACTGCCCCCATGGCCGCGATTCTGGGAGCTGCTCCCCCTCCCCAGCAGGCAGGGCCACCCGGAACGCAGGGGCTTTAGGGGCTGCAGGGCCCTGGGCTAAGGGGGCCCCGGGGCCCTGGTCTGCAGTTCTAAAGCCCCTTTCGGAATGCAGCCCTGCGAACATGGGCCGGAGGACTAAGGAGGAGCAGGGGCACCCACGCAGACAGCGGCCGGAGAGAAGCAGTGCTTTCCGCTTCAAAGCCGTCCGGAGAGAAGCCCAGGGCCCTGCAGCTCCTAAAGCCCCTGCATTCCAGGTGGCCCTGCCTGCTGGGGGACAGGGGGGGAGGCAGCTTCCCCGCTGGCTCACTCCCTCCCTCCCAGAAAGTCCTAAGCACCGCCAAACAGGGAGTGGGAGGAGGCAGAGAAGAGGAACTTGTGCAATGCTCTCTTGTAAAGTCAGCCAAATGACTTTTAAGGGAGCATTGCACAACTTTAAACGAGTATGTTCCCTAATGGAGCAGCGACATAACTTTGAAACAACATTAAGCGGGAGAACGTTAACTGAGGAGTTACTCATAGAATCATAGAATATCAGGGTTGGAAGGGACCTCAAGAGGTCATCTAGTCCAACCCCCTGCTCAAAGCAGGGCCAATTCCCAACTAAATCATCCCAGCCAGGGCTTTGTCAAGCCGGGCCTTAAAAACCTCCAAGGAAGGAGACTCCACCACCTCCCTAGGTAACACATTCCAGTGTTTCACCACCCTCCTAGTGAAATAGTTTTTCCTAATATCCAACCTGGACCTCCCCCACTGCAACTTGAGACCGTTGCTCCTTGTTCTATCATCTGCCACCACTGAGAACAGCCGAGCTCCATCCTCTTTGGAACCCCCTTTCAGGTAGTTGAAGGCTGCTATCAAATCGCCCCTCATTCTTCTCTTCTGGAGACTAAACAATCCCAGTTCCCTCAGCCTCTCCTCATAAGTCATGTGCTCCAGACCCCTAATCATTTTTGTTGCCCTCCATTGGACTCTTTCCAATTTTTCCACATCCTTCTTGTAGTGTGGGGCCCAAAACTGGACACAGTATTCCAGATGAGGCCTCACCAATGTCGAATAAAGGGGAACGATCACGTTCCTTGATCTGCTGGCAACGCCCCTACTTATACAGCCCAAAATGCCGTTAGCCTTCTTGGCAACAAGAGCACACTGTTGACTGTTGACTCATACTGTACTAACATTCTGCCAACCTAAAATTCTCCTTGAAGCTCCAACTCACCACACTATTCTTCACTTGCTGGTGGTGGGTACATTACAGGGCACTGGATGTTTGGAGAATGTAAAGAAACTCTTTCCTGATAGCAAAGGCACCCCAGAGAATCGAAGCAGCCGGAGACAATACTTTGAAGAGGTTTTTGGAGGTTTCTAAGAATAGGTTAGACAGACACCTGCCTCAGTGTGGGAGGGGCTAGACTGGATGGCCTCTTAAGATCCCTTCCAGCCCTACACTTCTATGTAGTATTCCTAATCCTAAATGCTGTTTAGAGCCTGGGATAGAGATGTAGGTATTTAGTGGTGGGTGAAGAAAACCCTCTCTGTATAAAAACAACAAGGAGTCTGGTGGCACCTTAAAGACTAACAGATTTATTTGGGTATAAGCTTTCGTGGGTAAAAACCTCACTTCTGCAGATGCATAGAGTGAAAGTTACAGATGCAGGCATTATATACTGGCACATGGAGAGAAGGGAGTTACTTCGCAAGTGGAGAACCAGTGTTGACAGGGCCAATTCAATCAGGGTGGATGTAGTCCACTCCCAATAATAGATGAGGAGGTGTCAATTCCAGGAGAGGAAAAGCTGCTTCTGTAATGAGCCAGCCACTCCCAGTCCCTATTCAAGCCCAGATTAATGGTGTTAAATTTGCAAATGAATTTTAGTTCTGCTGTTTCTCTTCGAAGTCTGTTTCTGAAGTTTTTTTGTTCAATGATAGTGACTTAAATCTGTAATAGAATGACCAGGGAGATTGAAGTGTTCACTTACTGGCTTATGTATGTTACCATTCCTGATGTCCGATTTGTGTCCATTTATTCTTTTGCGGAGGGACTGTCCGGTTTGGCCAATGTACATGGCAGAGGGGCATTGCTGGCACATGATGGCATATATAACATTAGTGGATGTGCAGGTGAATGAGCCCTTGATGGTGTGGCTGATGTGGTTGGGTCCTCTGATGGTGTCGCCAGAGTAGATATGGGGACAGAGTAGGCAATGAGGTTTGCTACAGGGATTGGTTCCTGAGCTGGTGTTTCTGTGGTGTGGTGTGTAGTTGCTGGTGAGTATTTGCTTCAGGTTGGGGGGTTGTCTGTAAGCGAGGACTGGCCTGCCTCCCAAGATCTGTGAGAGTGAGGGATCTTTTTCCAGGATGTGTTGTAGATTGTGGATAATGTGCTGGAGAGGTTTTAGCTGGGGGCTGTATGTGATGGCCAGTGGTGTTCTGTTATTGTCCTTGTTGGGCCTGTCCTGTAGTAGGTGATTTCTGGGTACCCGTCTTGCTCTGTCAATCTGTTTCCTCACTTCCCCAGGTGGGTATTGTAGTTTTACGAATGCTTGATAAAGATCTTATAGGTGTTTGTCTCTGTCTGAGGGGTTGGAGCAAATTCGGAAACACTTTGGAAAAGATTGTTGAGCACACTGGGATTCTGGACAAAAGATGCTATAAGAACATGAGCGCAGTACAGAATAATGTTATGTCTTTCTGTTGGTAGCCAGACATTACTACAGAACCATCCCAATGGCCTGATTCTGCAACGCTTACTCCTACTACTGCAGAATCCCACGGCTGCTGGCTGGACTGTCTGCGTATGCAGCCTGCACAGTACTGCAGTTGACACTCAAATGAGGCCCTAATGACCAACAGGCATCAGCTTTGCCAGATGAACCTATTATTATTAACATAACTCCATAGTCGTATATGGTTCTTTACACAGAAGTGAAAGAGAAAGATCCCTGCCCCCAAGATGCTTGCTATCTAAATTAGACGTAACACAGGAAAGGAAGATAACAAAGGACATGTGTAAGTGTGGGTTAAGGGAAGGACAAGGGTTACAAAAGGAAGAAGTTGAGATCTACTTTTTTTTATGTATACATCTCCTTAGTTCCTTTTTTATAAATTACTAATAGTACAATACGAGGGAACAAAGTTGGGGAAGAGATCAGAGCTGGAAAGCTAATTGAAAGAGGTGAATTTTGAGGAGGGATTTGAATTGAAAGAAGAGACTGAGGTTGCCTGATGCACAGGATCAGGAATGATTTTCCAACAATATGGGCAGTTTGAGAAAAGGCATGGGAGTAACAAGGCACATCAATGGTTATGCCCTGCATCCCAGGAATCAATAGGATTTTTGTCATTGACTTTAATAAGAGCACGATCAGGCCTTGAGCTAGCAAAAGGTGTAGGGTGTAAAGAGGGGTAGAGTCTGGTGATAAATAGGATGTGGGCTGGGGTGGAGCTGTGCAGGACCCTGAAGTTGAGTCTAAGTTTGAATCTGATGAAAGATAAGAAGCCAACGCAAGCAGCCTCCTCCCTTGGGTCAAGCCAGATCTATGTTAATCTTGACTAAGCCGGAAGTCACTCTGTGCGCCTTACAAATACCCTCACAATAAGGGTTTTGTGATCCATGCCATGTAAATCTGTCATGATTTTTTCCTTAGTACCACAGACATCTCTAGAGCATGTACATTATTTGGTTCCTAAGGCTAGGTCTACACTACCCGCCTGAATCGGCGGGTAGAAATCGACCTCTCGGGGATCGATTTATCGCGTCCCGTTGGGACGCGACAATCAATCCCCGAATCGACGCTCTTACTCCACCAGCGGAGGTGGGAGTAAGCGCCGTCGACAGAAAGCCGCAGAAGTCGATTTTGCCGCCGTCCTCACAGCGGGGTAAGTCGGCTGCGATACATCGAATTCAGCTACGCTATTCACGTAGCTGAATTTGCGTATCTTAAATCGACTCCCCCCTGTAGTGTAGATGTACCCTAAGAGAAGGGCTTCATAGGAGAAAAGCTAATGCTATAAATTACCAGCAAGACGTTTCTGAGTGGGATAACTGAAATCCCCTCAATGCAATAAATAGCTTTTTCCTAGTTCTTATTTATCTGGTTGAGTCTGATGTATCAGATGGAAGATCTGCCCCCCTAGAGCCATTACAAATATAAGGCCTGATTCTGCTATGCTTACACACATTGATTAGCCTGTATTATATAAGTAGTCACCTGGAAGCCATTGGGACTGGTTGTATTAGTACACGATATATTTAGCATGAGTAAAGGTTTAAGAATCAGGCCTACAAAGCAAATATCACTACCAGTTAAACTATCCCGGCTAGTTTATCTGAGAAAATTATGTGCTGAACCCGAGTCGCAATTTCTCCACAATTTTTATGTTCCATTCTGCATGGGACTCACTGCTGGATCCCAAGGACTCTGCCTTAATCCACCCTTCTGTGTGGTAGATATATATGATCTATAGTATAGTATGTATGATAGATCTCTAACGTGAGAGTGTCATACCTTTTGAAAAATGAACAAGATCGCCTTTGTGACAGCACTGAGTGAAAACCACTTACAAAGAGAGCTTCCCAAATCTCGTTACAAAGACATAAAGCAATCTGGGGACTGGAACAGTGGGCTTAAAAACATAAAACTTCTTTGAAACTAATTTACTAAGAAAAACAAAAGTAAAACAAGTTTGCTGCCAACTAACATTGTAGTCCTTGTCATTTATTATCACATGAACAAAGCTCTCAATGACTGACTCCTAGACCATTGCCAATTATTATGACAACATACAATATAATCATATTATGTTTACAGTATAATACATGTGAGTATCCTATGCAGCTTGGCAGGACTTCAGTCACCGCCTTTATTATGCTTTAAAATCCATTTATCAAAGTGAGTTTGGTGTATAACATGCTTCTCTAATTATATGCTGTACTGTATATAGAACAAGAACTAATACTGGAAGCGATTTCAGGCAAGCCTTTTACCATTTAGAGATTCCAATGAGAGTAAGGCAGCTGTGCTCATATGCACTGCAGAATTATCAGTCTATGTGATACATGCTCTCATTCTAAAGAACAGGCCTCATCTTGCTCCCTTTTGAAGTCAATTTCCATAGATTTACGTGGGAGAAAAATCAAGCCCAATCTGATCAGATAACAACAAGGGCCTGATTTATAAAGGTGCTTTAGTCTCGCTTACATTTTGCATCTGCAAATTACTATGGGTATAAATTAGGTCATTTAAACATCTGCCTGATTTGTGGATACCATCAGATAGTGAGGTTTCTAAATGACATAATTTATATCTGCAAAATCACAAGTGTAGAAGGTAAGGCTGGATTGGAAAATGTGGCCCTAAAAGAGGCTCAGATTTTGAGCAAGCTAGTTACTAGGGCCCAGATCTACAAAGAGAATTAGGTGTTGCAATGCTCAGTGTCACAGCACTTAACATTTAGGTCTAGAAAATCACAGGAACAATACTGTGATCCACAAAACCCGAGTTAGGTGCCTACGCTCCCTATGCAATTCATGGGGAGAGACAAGCATTTTAAGTTCTATCCACAAAAGCCAGTACACTAGGGGCAGGTCTACACTAACCCCCCAATTCGAACTAAGGTACGCAACTTCAGCTACGTGAATAACGTAGCTGAAGTTTGAAGTACCTTAGTTCGAACTTACCTCGGTCCAGACGCGGAAGGCAGGCTCCCCCGTCGACTTCGCGTACTCCTCTCGCCGAGCTGGAGTACCGCAGTCGACGGCGAGCACTTCTGGGTTCAACTTATCTCGTCCAGACAAGACGCGATAAGTCGAACCCAGAAGTTCGATTTGCTTGCCGCCGAACTACCGGGTAAGTGTAGACCTACCCTAGGTGGGGAGCCACCAAAGCGAGCCAAGGGAGATGTTGGCAACAGAGGTGCATCCTAAGCCCCACCCTCTCACAGAGATAGGCACCTAAGGCCAGGACTGCAAGGAGGTGCCTACCTTTGCTAGTGATCCACAACCAGGAACCCCTCTCCTGGAGGCAGGTCAGGTAGCTTAGGTGCCTAAGACATTTCTTGTGAGAATGAGTAAGGGCTTGGCTCACTCCATACAAAATGTCTGAAGGAGATGGAGGTGTCAACCTTATAACTTAGGAACCTAAGTACCTTTGTGGATCATGGCCTAGTAGATTCCCTTATCAGTTTATTCCTAAAATTGCTTACATTTGGAAATATATGCCTAGACTGGTAATTAACATGCAGCTTAGAACCATTCATCTTGGCCTTATCTAATTTAGAGAGGGATGGAAGGATAGGAAAAGAAGATTCCATTCATTCTCAATATGTTAGCTTTGTTCTAAAGGGAAGAAAGAACGGTTTCAAAACCTGAACACATGGGATAAAATACCAATTCCATTGTAATTGATGGCAAAACTTCCATTGACTTCAATGGAGCCAGGATTTCACCTATTCTTTCTAAGGCTGGGCTGCTGGTATTATAGAGCTCTTGAATATTGCTGGAACACTAGAGATAGAGTGCCTGATTCTGCTCTCCCTTACACCCATTTTACACTGATGTAACTCTACTGACTACCAGTGGGATTAGTTATAATTTGCACCAGTGTTGATGAGAGCAGAATCTGGCTCAGAAACTCTAGTATAAATCAAAATAATATTTTGCATTTATATAAAGCATTTGATTAATGAATCACAAAACACACTGCAAAGGTTTAAGTATTATTATCCCCATTTTAGAGATGAGCACAGAGAAGGTTAGAGGACTTCTTATAATATGTAATAGATTAGTTGTGCCTGAGCACTGCTTGTGATGTTTTTTCATTTAAATCTGTAGAAGAGGGAGATTTCGATCCACAAAAGCCAAAGTAAAAAGATGCCATTTCCTACCTCTTTCCTGCCTGAATTCCTAATGACATGCAAGTGAGAAGAGGGTTACCATAGCCACCTTTTGCCATGAGCATCAGAGTGAATGGAGCATATTTGAGTTTGAGTCCTGTGGTGAAAACTACTCTGTTTATAGTAGTTAATCATTTCCTGATGTATGCAGCTAATGGCAGCCATACACATCACATGGAGGCCTTCTCTATAATAGACTTTATTCTTAAAATTGTCCACGAGTGTTACCACTAATGGAAGTATTTATGTAGACAGACTGTTGGTGTTTTACCAACTGTGTTGCCTAGTTCTGCTCTGAGCAGGGTTAGATAACACAGTAGCTCAAGTGCCAGCACCTCCGGCAGCTGTCTATATGAACACTAGCACACGGGGAGCTGCACCAGTTGGAAACTTAGAAAAAGACTAGCACAGACACAGCCTGTGTAATACTATTCAGCATAATTGGTCTACTTCCTATGAAAAGTGAACTGAACAAACATCACAAATGTAACACAACTGCCTTGCAAAGAGTGGCTGTTCCATCCTGCTGTTTCTAATTACTTGGTCATCACCCACTATCACCGTTATCAGGAGCATCAAGCCGACACTACTGGTACATTGTGACTCTGAAATGGTTTCACTTACAAGGTTGCTCTCAACCCTACACTTCCAATGTTCAACCCACAGTACACAACTTCCTCCCAGTCCTGCAATATGTGAGGTTGAGGTGTAATCTCAGGGGCAGCAGGTGCTGTAGTTTTGTTCTGGGTTTGTACAGCATCTAGCACAATGTAGGCCTGATCCCTGGCTGGGGCTCTCAGGTGCAACTGCAATATAAATAAATAAATAGAAATTTGAAATGATGAGAAAATGTGTGCATTACGCAAGAAGAGAGAACCATCTGATCATACTTCAGACAAGCTGACAGCATTCACTACTTCGGATATTTCATATGGTATCTATCATGTAAATAATTAAAATGTCATTCTATTGCCTGCATTATACTCTAGCCTCTGTTTTTCCAGGTGTCAAACTTCGCATATTTGTCTTCTAGACATGTCCTTCTTCTCTGTTTTCTATTCCACTGATGTAGATAGTGGCAACTCTATAATTTATTTCAGTATGGGTTCTCACAAATACAGATACAAATGTTTATTGCCCTTAAACTTTACAAGAAATTGTATCAGAAATGTAGGCAAGCCAGCAGAAGGAGGAATGACAAAGCTCTGCTTCATCCTGGAAAGCAGCTCTGTGCAATTATGAGCTCATATTACCAGAACCAGAAATTCTACTGTCATTCTTAGGCAAGATCAAATGTTTCACTGGCAGAAACAGAATCTCCTTCACTAACATCACAGATTGTTTATATTCCAGTCTGACTGTAAATGTACAGTATTTCTGAAGTCACACACTACAAATAGTAATGTTTAGTACCTACATAGCACTTGGCATCCTCAAAGTGCTGTGCAATGTTAACTGATTAATCCTCAGAACACCTCTGATAGACAGGTAGTTAGGAAACCTGCAGTCACAGAGTGAGTCAACTGGGATTAGAGCACAGCAGTGCCTGTTTCCCTGGTTTATGTGTGGTCCATTAAGCTCTGCTGCCTCCCTAGGAAGGTTTCCTAAGAAGTTCAAAGTTGCTGCTGACAGATATATCACAATTCACAGAATAGAAAGTTCTCCCTGCGGTGGGGAAAAGAAAACAGAAAAATTCAGACATGGAAGTGGGAAACCCAGGCTGACACTATTTTAGAAACTCAATGGTGGGCAGGTCAGGATGGAGGCAGACTACAGTTGTGTAGGAAGAGGAAGAAATCACATTAAACTCTAATCAGAGAAGCACCAGGACATTATATGATTTAAACTAGGATTTGGCTGCAACTACAGGCTGCAGCTGTGCCAACACTGCACTAATGAATTTCTGTCTCTTTTCCACTATACCCGGGACAGCAAAAGCCTGGACCCTGAGAAATAAATCAGTCCATGGCAACATATTGTTTCTTTACAAAACTGTAAAAGTGGCAAAAGTTCACAATACATTGGAGATAGTGTGATTGCTTAAGAAACTATTCTATAGCCTAGAAGTAGCTGATATGCCAAGGGGGACAAAGGGTTGCCATGGTAAATTTGTGCCCTTAATATATGAGAGAGTATGTAGGCATACAAAACCTTGAGGATTTGTTAGCACAAAGGGTCTCCCGACCTTATCGTGTATTTGGTCACTTACATTCCTTTGTAGAACAGGTTAAATTTTTTCAAAAATTCAAAATTTTGACTTTTTTGTGAAAAATTGACACCATTTTTCAACTAGCTCTACTCTTCTGTTTTCATCTATTTGGAAAAATAGTCAATTTTTAATGATATGCTGATCCAGGTGAAAAGAAACCACAAAATGGGCAGGTAACCGAGGCCCCCAAAGTATTAAATATGAACTTATATTCCTTTAGAACATATTAAAAGTTGCTTTTCCATTTCTGGGAAATGTAGGGTGCAACCGTCTTGTTTTTAATAAAATCTTTTTTTTTTTAAAGTTTAGATATAATTTTTCTGAAATATTTTTATTCCTGAGGTGCTACTAGACTTAAGATTGCACTGTCCCTAGAGAACGGCAATACTGTGCACTTATACAATGCAGAACCTTTTATCAGAGGATTTCAACATGCTTTACTAAAGCTGGAGAAATTTTATCCCCATTTTGCAGATGGGAAAACTGAGGCACACTAGCCCAAAATCATATAGATCCAGATTCTGCCACCTTTACTCATATTTAGCTGTACCTTACTCCACAGGCTGCCCCACTGAAATGGGTGGCAAAATTTGGTCAACAGGGATTCAGTGACAGAGAAAGGAAGAGAACCTAGGTTCTGTAGCTCCTAGTCCCCTCTCGCTTACCCCTAGACTAATCTGCCTGTCATAAGAGATTATAGGAGGATTGACTCCTCCTCCAGGAAGCTCCCAAATCATGTATACTGCTGCCCTATGTTTGCTTTATGGGACAACTACAACGAGTGTAATTTAATGTAATTTGTAGACTGCTCTGAGTTAGGTCAGAGCCATTTTGGCCCCAGTTGTCCCAGGATCAGCACAGCAGAAAGATGGCTTAAAGACAACTTCCCTCCCTGCTTTTCTCAGCTGTCCCAAGTTTGAAATTGACACAGCTGAGGATCTGACCCCTTGTCCTCTGCAGGCTAATCAGTCACTACCAGACATTAGGGCACATGCACAACAACCAGACCTTATATACTCCCTACAGGTAGGCAACCTGATCCTCGTGCACACAGTACCGGGTTTACAATGGCACCATGGCGCCAGGCCCACACTGGGAAGGGGCCCATTACGGATGCATCTAACCCATACACATGACCGGGTCTGGCCCCTCACCCAGCCAGCAGGTCCCGCTCACCTGTAGGGGGCTCGCCACCCAGCAACTGGGCTCCGCCATGAGGGCTGGGCAGGGCTGCTGGCTGCAGGGCCAGTGGGCATGGCTGGGCTGGGAAGACTCTCGGGAGTCGTGTCCCAGGAATCTGTCCCGCTCCCCAGCGTGGCTCCATCTCTGAATGGTCTCTGCTGCCCACCACCTGGGAGGCCATGCCCACCTTCCCAGGGCCGAGCCGCCTGGGACCAGTGCAGAGGCCAGGCTGGTCTTGGCCAGTGTGTGTGGGGGCAGCGCAGGGGGCTCGGCTGGGCCCCGCCAGGCAAGTGGGTCCTGAGGAGCCCATCCCAGGCAGGCCCCGCTCCTGCTCCAGCTTGGCTGATCATGTTTCTCCTGAGGGCCTGGAACGATCCTTGCCCCAGGACTGGCCCCAGTCATGCTGCTGGCTCAGCCTGTCAGACACAGTCACCTCCCAGCGGGACCAGTGAGTGCAGCCAGGGGGCAGGGCTCGGGGGAGTAGGTCTGTGGGGGGGTCACTGGGCAGTAAGGGGTGTGTGTGGTTTGTGTGTTTTGGGGCACTGGACATAGGAGGATCTGGGGGGGGGGCACTGGGCAGGTCTGTGTAGCGTGTTGTGCAGTTATGGTTCGGGGGTGGAGCACTGGGCAGTGGGGGGGGTCTATGGTCAGGGGGGCACTGGGCGGGGGGTGGTGGTATGGAGGCGGTGTGAAATTGTGGTGGGAGGTTATGAGGGGTCTCAGTGGGATGATGCTGGACATAGGGGTCTGTGGTGGGGGGGCTCTGAGCAAGAGGGTGCTGGGATTAGGGGGCTCTGGGTGGGGGAACAGTGTGGCACAGCACATGATGCAGGCCCACTCCTGCAGGGAAGGGGCATGCTGGCAGGCCAGGGCTCAGTGGGCCAGTATGCATCTGGTGGCTGTCAGTTTGTAAACAGTGCCCTTGTGCTGGGCTGGGTGGAGCACGGCCACCTCTGCCACACCATGCCCCATTGGCCCTGGCCAGCCCCTCGCTCCAAAGACTAACCACCCCCGCCCCCACTGCCATGCTCCATTGCCCCCATGGGGGCCCACAAGTATGTTTGGCACTGGGCCCACAATAGCTTAATCCAGTGCTGCACGCACAGGAGGTCAGATCCAATACACAGGCTACCTTAATTTGCTCTCTTTCAGAAACTACTGACTCTGAGATGACAATTTTTTTCACCTCCTTTTCCTGGTTTTCAGGGGGTTAATATTTTGAGTTTTAAATTAAAAACCACCAAACTCGTTACTACACCTCTACCCTGATATAACGCTGTCCTCGGGAGCCAAAAAATCTTACCGCGTTATAGGTGAAACCGCGTTATATCGAACTTGCTTTGATCCACCGGAGTGCGCAGCCCCGCCCCCCCGGAGCGCTGCTTTACCCCGTTATATTCGAATTCATGTTATATCAGGTCGCGTTATATCGGGGTAGAGGTGTATTGTCCTCCTGAATTAAACTGATGTTACATTCCAAGGTTTGAGTAATGTTTTAAAATGGGTACTGTTTCTTTAAAGCTGACACATAATGAGAGCTCAGTGGCTTGTCCTGAATTGCAGACCATTTTACTTCTCATAAACATGCCATCATTAGCTACTTTCAGGAGAATGAGTTATACTGATTGATTCGAATCAAACTTGTGACCTGGTGGCAGTATTAGATGTTGGCTATAAAACCTCATCTTCTCATTAATCTTTCATTGGACAGCGTGATCCGAGAAGTCAGCAACAGTCACACCATGCTCCTTCTCTCTGGTGATGCTACTACAGAGGGCACACTTATTGGATCAGAGCAATTATTACTACCCTTGCAATACAGATCCTGAGAGCCTTATCAAATTTCCTCTTAGATACCCACGCTTACAAAGAGTCATGTGTTGTTTCTTTGGTGAGGACATCACAGGATTACTATAAAATGCAGTAAACTGAGGTCATTTGCAATTAAACACATGATTCCTGATTCCAAGATGATGCATTTTCATTTTCATTTACAGCACACTGTAAATGTCTTACAGAAAGGCTAGCTACACGTAAATGATGGTGTTTTAACAATTCCAAATTCCAGTTAAATCACAAATAAATGCCAAGTAAGATTTATTCAGGGGAGGATTAAGGCAGAATACTTGGTATGTGGATTGCAGGTATCTTGGTATCATAGTTGGAGGGGCCCACATGAACAAGTGCCTCTGTAAACAGCAGGCAATGCAACAAAGAACTGATTGCTGCCAGGACAGGACTTAGGAGGTGCACTACAACCTTTGGGTGGGCCTCCCTCATCAAATCTACATCATATCATGACATGACCTGGAGAAAAGTGAGAGGCAGCAGCTGGAAGCTGTGAGACTCTGACTTGGCCAGCATATACTGCACATATTGCCAGCTGTTCCCACATTCTTTTGGTGCAGGAGGAGGAAAGGCCAAAGTTTTGGTGGATCTGAGTCCAGTATATGCCTAACCCTCTCTTGAACCATTTTTAAACCACAGAAAGCTTTCTCCCTCTTTCAGACTGGCCTGATGGCTTGTCATACAGCACCACCTGTTCTTGAGGAAACCTGAGTTTGAGGCTAAACTTGGGATTGCAATGGGTTGGGATGCTTTATGGTGGTAACTCCATAGGTCAATGGGAAGGGGCAGGTGCACTTGCTACTGCATCTCCTAGACCAGAGGTGGGCAAACTACGGGCAGCGGGCCACATCCGGCCCGTGGGACCATCCTGCCCGGCCCCTGAGCTCCTGGCCGAGGAGGCTAGCCCCCGTCCCATCCCCTGCTGTTCCCTCTCCCCCGCAGCCACACCACCACACGGGCAGCGCTCTGGGTGGCGGGGCTGCACGCTTCTGCAGGGCAGCGCGGCAGCGTGTCTGTCTCTGGCTGGACGGCACGGTTGCCAGAGTGGCATGGTAAGGGGGTCGGGGGGTTAGATAAGGGGCAGGAGGTCCCGGGGGCAGTCAGGGAACAGGGAGCAGAAGGCGGTTGGATGGGGCGGAGGTTCTGGGGAGGGGCGGTCAGGGGATAGGGAACGGGGGGTGGGGGTTGGATAGGCGTGGGAGTCCCGGGGGGCCGGTCAGGGGGCAGGGGTGTGGATAGGTGTTGGGGCAGTTAGGGGACAGGGAGCGGGGGGGTTGGATGGGTCAGGGGTTCTGAGGGGGGCAGTCAGGGGGTGAGAAGTGGGAGGGGATTGGATAGTGGGTGGGGGCCAGGCTGTTTGGGAAGGCAAAGCCTTCCCTACCTGGCCCTCCATACACTTTTGCAACCCCAATGTGGCCCTTGGGCCAAAAAGTTTGCCCACCCCTGTCCTAGACCTAGATGGCAGTACAGGTTGAAGTAACAGCTAAAGAGTAGATTGCCATTTTGCTTGAATGCAGAGCTTGTGACACACAGTAGTTTAAGATGAGGGCAGCAATTTGTGAGCAGGTAAAATCATGGTCCAGACAAACCTCGTTTTCATACAAGCTAAGCTGCTGGTGTTGAAGCCTAGTTTCCCACCAGGGCTTCAACTTAACGAACTTAACACAAACTGAAGTACAACTTGCCTTGTCTATACTAGGATTTAGAATGTGCTAGCTCACACATTCTAAGGGCATACTTTTAAATCTTACTCAAGACAAGTCCTTGGAAGACCCAGACATGTAGATCTGGAGCACTCTCAACCCTTAAATGAAGACTGTGTTGAACTTTTAACAAGAGTTTTTCTTCCTACTCTTTATAGGATGTTTGAATCAAGCTGCTAACAAAAGAAAAAAATGCTTTAAAAAGTCTGAATTAAAATCACTTGCTTTCTCAATTAATCATATTTCACTTGCTTGGTATCTGTGATGTCATAATCTTGCTAGTTCTGCAGTCTTTCATAGACTCTTCTAGTTACAAGACATAGGCTCTTCATAGTTTCTAACAGACTCTTTGCCTTTCTCCTTGAAAGGATAACCACATGGCACTCAGTTTATCTTCCTCAGAGAATAAAAGACAGAATTGACCAGAACTTGAATCGGTGACTTCAGGGATCCCATGAATTACATAACTGAGGTTTAGACCATTAAGCCACCCTCTCTGGCCACACACACCTATCATTATATACAATACCACAATATGATCACTAAAAGAGAGACTGCCATTAACTTTAGCTGCCATTTAAATAAAAGGCCTGGCAAAGCACAGAATTCTCTTTCAGCCATAAGGGAATTAAAAATTGCTCACCACAAAGTATATTTCTCCACTCATGTGGCTTTCAAGGGGTTCCTACTGAACAACCCAGTTTGAATCAGGATCCTAAATTCTGATGGAAGTTAAACATTGCCATTGGGACATAAGGGAAGTGAAACATGGTGTTGACGCAAGGTAATTGCTCTATTATCTCATGCTGTGAGGTGATGAATGCCTTTCATTGCCCTGGAAATGACTGCTCCCAGTAGCATGACCCATGGCAATATCTTGCCACTGGTGCAAAAGCAATCAGTCAGACTAACCAGTTACCACCATGACTGTGACTGGAGGGGTGACCCAAGTTCACTTCAGCAGCATGAACCTTTCTCACATGGGAAAGGAGTCAGATAGGACACTGTTCTTAGCACATGCCATAGAGAAGGCTGGCTCAGACAATGCTGTCAAACCTGCAGCTGCAGAGGGTCCTCAGATTACAAGTCTCCCCTTCATGGACAAGATTAAATTCCAGTATGATGTTCACTGCTCATACTCCAGCAGCACTTGGTGTGGAATCTGAGCTGCTCTATGAATAACAGAGCTTTGACATAATTTGAGCCTCCCTGGGGAATTGGGGGTCTCCTCATTTATCACAGCTTTGACTGGGATAAATCATATGAGTTCCAGTCTCCTCCCGCTTAATAGGGAACCCTCTAGGCACTATTCTCTCAACTCCCTCCACCAAAACATGCACCAGATTTGGACACATTACTTCTTCCTCACTATTCCTAGGTGGCATGGCAGAGCAGTTTGGGCCAGGCCAACGAAAGCGGCATATTGAATCTTGGACCTTGCAACCAGCAAAAGGAGGTGGAGTCCCAAACAAATTATTCAGATTTGCTGGAAACAGCATTTCACAGCTAAATTTTATTAACAATTTTGGAGAAGTCAAACTATACTATCCTAAATTGTATGTTAGGATTTATCACGGCCCTTTATACTATTATATCTTACAAGATAAGAAGTTACTCACCTTGTGCAGTAACAATGATTCTTTGAGATGTGTGTCCCTGTAGGTGCTCCACTTTAGGTGTCGGTGCGTCCCTGCGCTGGAGATCAGAGATTTTAGGTAGCAGTGCTCGGTCGGAGTGCGCATGCACAGTAGATGTCTTGTGGTGCTGTTGGCACCTCTTGTAGTGTGCGCATGCCCTGACCCTTTCAGTTCCTTCTCTACCACAGAGCCTGATAGTAAAAACTCCAAAGTAGAGAGGAGGAAGGGAAGTAGTGGAGCATCCACAGGGGCACACATCTCGAAGAACCATCATTACTACACAAGGTGAGTAACTTCCTCTTCTTCTTCTTCTTCGAGTAGTGTCCCTGTGGGTGCTCCATTTTAGGTGTCTGTAGAGAAGTGCCCCACTGTGGATGGTAGATGCTTCAGAATTATATACGCAGTGGTCGAGAGCATGGTAAGGCCAACTATGGTGTCTGACATAGCGCCTTAGGTGATGGCATAGTGTTTAGCAAAGGTGTGCTCTGATGCCTAGGTGGCAGTTCTACATATATCTATTAATGGGACATTATTTAGGAAGGCTATCAATGTAGCCATAGCCCATATAGAGTGGGATCTGATGCCTGAGGGAAGCTCTTTGTTGTGTAGTTGGTAGCAGGTTTGGATACAGGTGGAGATCCATTTAGATGGTCTCTGGGTCAATAATGCACAACCCTTGGATCGTTCTGTTGTGGAGATAAACAGTCTTGGTGATTTGCAGAAGGGTTTGGTTCTGTCTAAATAGAACGCTATGGTTCGCCTGACATCTAGTGTGTGCAGGGTGACCTCTTGTGAATCCTTGTGTGGTTTAGGGTAAAACATGGGTAAGTATATAGTTTGGTTTACATGGAAAGATGTAGCTATTTTCGGCAAAAATTTCAGGTGTGGTCGTAGCATGATTTTGTCTTTAGTGAATAGGGTGTAGGGAGATTTGGCCATCAATGCCCTTATTTCACTGATCTTCATTAACATATGTAGGAGAGAGCAGGTTGCTGATGGCTCAAAGGGTGGTCTGGTCAGGCATTTGAGTACATGAAACAAGTCCCATGGTGGTGTAGGTTGTCGAACTTCTGGATACATGTTCTGTATACCCACTAGGAAATGATTTGTGATTGGGTGAGCGAAGACTGATGTCCCCTCTACCTTATTGTGAAACGCCATACTGGCCGCTAGATGTACTTTGACTGAGCTTATGATGGCTAAGCCCGATCCTTTCAGTTCTAGTATGTAGTCTAATATAGTCAGTAGAAGCGCCGTGACTGCATCTGTTTGTTTTTGTTCCACTTCTGGAGGTAAGTATTTCTAGTGGTAGATCGGCTGCTGTTTAGTAATACCTGTTTCACTCTTTCTGAACAGTCCAGTTCTCCATGTTGGAACCATGCAGGAGCCATGCTTTGAGGTGGAGCTTCTCTGGATTCGGATGGAGTGTTCGGCCCCTGTTCTATGACAGAAGATCCATCCGCAGAGGAAGTGTTTGTGGAGCACAGACTGCCAGGAGCGACAGGTAAGGGAACCAAGTATGTCTGGGCCAGGTGGGGACAATCAGAATGATGTATGCTCTGTCAGCCCGTATCTTGTGAATGACTTGCGAGATTAGGGGTATTGGTGGGAATGCATACAGGAGTGATGTGTTCCACAATATGAGGAAAGCATCCCCTAGTGATTTGGGTGTTAGACCCACTCTGGAGCAGAAGAGTGGGCACTTCCTGTTTGTTGCTGATGCAAATAGATCTATTGATGGGTAAATCCATTTCTGGAATATCATTTTGAGGACACTGTCGTGTATTTCCCATTCGTGTTCCTCTGAGAAGTTCTACTTAGTGTGTCTGCTGTTGTGTTCTGGCACCCCAGTAGGTAAGATGCTGTGCTGTTGGTGTTGTTGTGGATGCACCAATTCCATAATTTCAGGGCTTCTGTGCATAGAGAGTGAAGCGAGCTACTCCTTGTCGATTGATATAGAACATACATGCAATGTTGTTGGTTAGTATGCAAATTTATTTATTTGGTATGATTGGTAAGAAGTGACAGCATGCGTTGTGTACTGCTCGGAGCTCTAGGAGGTTGATGTGAATTTGAGTTTCCGTCACTGACCACTTGCCCTCTCTGGTGTGGTGGTCAAAATGAGCGCCCCAAGCTATCAGGGATGTATTTGTCGTGATAATGAGTGATAGAGGGTTGAAAAGGGGAGCCCTGTGAAGACATTTGCTTGTTTTGTCCACCAGTGTAGTGATGTGATGGCCTTTGGGGGCAATGTGTCTCTTCTGGCTAGGCTGTGTTTGCTGGGCATATAAATGGTACTCAGCCAACCCTGAAGACTGCGCATATGGAGTCTTATGTCCCTTACGACAAACGTCCTCACTGGGGAACTCCTCTTTCTCTGGGTGTTCCATTTCAGGGAGGTTGCATCTCACTTCCTTGAAGTTTTGGAAGGCTGAGCATTGCCCTTGTCATTTTAAGGTGGCAATCTCTGTCTCGCCATGCCCTCGCCTTTATATTGCAACAGTGAGCACATTTCTGGGGGATATGAATTTCCCCCAAGCAATGGACACAAGATGTGTGGCCGTCAGAGACCAGCATTGCGTCACGGCAAGAGTCACACCTCTTAAAACCAGGTGAACCTGGCATTATGTCCATTATTTTTTCCCCAACTAGGAAGGGAGATGAAAAGAAAATATATAGAAATTGGTTAAAAGAAACTCTATTTCTACTGCTAAGAAACTAAAACCAAAATGAAAAAAGAGGGGTTTTTTTGGGGGGGGGGGGTTTAAATAACTGGCTAAGTAAAGTCTAATTAAACTAGCTAAGAGCTAAAACGTAAACTGTTTTCTTTTTTAGAGGCAGCACTACCACTGAGCTCCATCTGCAGCTGAGGACAGTTGAGAAGGAACTGAAAGGGTTGGGTCATGCACATGCTACAAGAGGTGCCAATGGCACCTTGAGACATTTACTGCGTACGCGCACCCCGACCGAGCACTGCTACCTAAAATCTCTGATCTCCAGCACAGGGACTCACCGACACCTAAAGTCGAGCACCTACAGGGACACTACTTGAAGAAGAATCATTAAGTTCCTAAAATCTAGCACATATAAGATGAAGTCAAAGGAAGAAATGAGTTGACTTGCTATACAGTTCTAGACTTCGCATTTGTAAAATCAAGCCAACCCTAATGTCCTTCTTTTAGGATGAAGAAGTCTGTTGGGACTTGGTTCTAATGTGTGCATATGTGCATATCTGCAGAAATGGATTCCTCAAGCTGCCCAGAGGTGGATGCAGATTGGAATCCAGCATTAGTATGATAAATATACATCCCTGCTATCACTTTACCAGCTGAAGTGAACAAGAGTTAATATTCCTATATACACAATAGTGTGAGGGAAAACATTTGACTGGAGAATGCAGTAGGTAGAGACCCAAACAAGGAATGTAGAGACAGAGAAGATGTTATAATTATCACAAACTCCCACTGCTTCACCTCCACACTCTGCTGCTCTCTGGCACCATCAAATTGGTTCCTCTTTGATAAGAGACCTTTGACGAAACAGTTATGTCTTACATGACAAACTTGGCAGCATTAATGTGTCATTCATCTGTAGAATATTAGAAACAAGTGAGAAAGGGAGGGAATGTTTTATCACCTGCAAGGCAATATGAAATGAAACAAATTACAGTCATATGTTGGCACCCT
This sequence comes from Trachemys scripta elegans, assembly GCF_013100865.1. Taxonomy (NCBI): domain Eukaryota; kingdom Metazoa; phylum Chordata; order Testudines; family Emydidae; genus Trachemys; species Trachemys scripta. Next base: position 42,206,580 of record NC_048300.1, on the reverse strand, counting down.
AACAACATAAGTGTTCATATGTTAATAGATGCACTGGAATCCAAAAGTGTATTTTATCATTATTTTTAAAAACATGCCTTTGGCATAGTCTCCTGGTCCATTTATATTACAAAATTAAACAGAATTTAACACTGTGGTGCTAACAGCAGGCTGCAATAAACACCCCCACACACACATTGTAAAAATGTAGGGAAAACAGTAACATCTCAGCCTGTTACCTAAGCAATTCTAAACAAAACACCCATCACAGCTAATCTGCCTCAGGCAAAAGCCCGAGCCAACAGATGGATTTCCTCAGCAACCCTCCTGTGTCTTGGCAGAATTTGGTAAAAATAATACTTGTTGTAATGTTTATTCAATACATAAGCTAATGAAACTCACACGTATGTAGTTACTTTCACGCAAAAACAATTTACTAACAAACTACCCTCAGACTATCCTGAAAACTATCCTAAAAACTGTGGACACTGGGGTTAATAGCTGTGCTCTTGTGAAAAGGACCTTTAATTAATACACAGAGTATGCTTCACTTTTATATCTCATCCATAAGACAGCACCTCCTATAGCAGTGTTACATTACACCATGCTAGAGGGAAGATTGCCACCTACTTAACTATTAATACTAGTTCCTAGAGCAAAGAGATGTTCAGTGAATGTCTTTCATCCACATACTAACCCAACCTAATGCCCCTTACCTCTTGATATTTGATAGGATCAAAGCACAAGGTGACATGGAAGTAGGTATGAAGTGAGTGAGATAGTTCATTATAAACATAAAAAGCAACATTATAAACATAGTGATTGAAATCAGAGCATTTAATAATATTGACTGTGTCTGTGTTGTCACATATTTTTTAATTCCTGCAGACCTATCTCACAAGGAATGATTGTGCTGTCAATTTACTCACATTTTCGATCAATAATTTCTATTAGTGTCATGTACAGAACAGAAACTGATCATATACAATAGTATACAACGTTGTGGCATATGGAAACAGAAAGAAATTATATAACACCTTGACTGAAACCAGTGATTTTACCATCATTTTATCAGTAAACTGATGCTTGAGATGTGGGTGTTATGGGAAGGGGGAACTATTTTCCTTTTGGAAGACAGGAGTAGTATGGTGGTACTTTCCAATTTACACAGCTCTGTAATTCCCTGACCAGGGCGTTAGAGGTTATATTCATTTATAACAGTCATCATCATGATCAAACAGAGCCTGCTCTCTAACAGGCCTAACGGCTCTTCTGCTCTTCACAGCAAATACTTTAGTGGAGTTAAACCCTGTTTATGGGAAGAGTGTAAATTAGAACCAAGCTGCATCATGTTACAAAACTGCATTTCTGGAATATTTCCTTGGCTTTGGTTCATGTGAAGCAGCTCACATTGCTCCTCAAAGCTGGAAACAGCTTGCACAACAAGGTCTTTAGGAATCAGACAAACAATAGTCATAAACTAGAGGGTTGTACACTTCATTGTTTCTATAGGCCAAGCTCACCGCACACACCAGGGGTTCCTGGCTGGCTGGAAGCCTGCCTTGTTTCCAGCAAAAAAAAAAAAATTTCAAAAGCAACCCGTTCCCATAGAATGTTTCAATTTAGACAAATCAGCATTTTCTGATAGAAAAACATTGTTGGAAAATTTCCAATGGGCTGTACTCCTAACCCTGTGTGCCCCCCTTTCTGCCCTCCTCCACACCAATTTAGGGTCTCCCTCTTCCTCATCTTTCCCTGACAAGGGCTCTGTGTGTCCCTCATTTTCCCCCCATCTCAGCACCCAGAAGCTCCCTAATGGGATTGAGATATGAGGCAAATCTGCCAATCACCTGATTTTAGTGGAAATCAGGCTTTTCCTATTTTCCAACTGTCACCAAAATCTAGGGTTCTTCTCATTCATACTCAGAACATTCCCTGAAATTTTGGAAATGATTGGATGCAGCTTTCAACAGTTATTGCATCAGAAACAGGAAATGCCGTTGAGTGTTCAGTGCCTTATTTCACAGCCAATTAACATTTATATTCATAGATTCCAAAGCCAGAAGAAACCATTGTGATCATTTAGTTTGACCTTCTGTATAACACAGGAACATAAAGGCACAAGACCAATCCAGGGCTTTGAGATTCTCTAGAATTAATAATTAGGCTGATTAAATGCCCTGAGGATGAAATGCATCCAGCGGCCCTGCAGCAGGCCTTGCAAACCATAGAAATCTTGTGGTATTTGTGTGTAAGGGCGGACAGAGTAGTTGTGCTGGGACAATCTCCTCACCCCTTTTCTTTGCGAAGGTGACACAGCCAAGTGTCAGATACCACCGATTTGGCTGACTTAATGTACCCTCTCTACTTCCCCCCATACATCATTTGAAAGATTATTATGTCTGCTTTAAGATGAGGTATGAGTTGGAGCTGTCAAGTGGTGCCATTACCATAGAAATGGGGATAAACAATGACATCATCAATACATTAAAATGACCACTTTGAAATATTTTCATTTGTTTCTCTAAGTTTAATGACTCTATGTATTATTTCAAGACATAAAATTGGATTTCTTTGTGAGCTCAAAGAATCACAATAAGAATCTAAAAGGTAAAACAAAATCTAATAATAAGTTTGTACAGGTATTGAAATGTAATAGCACCGGTGACATTTCTGGTCAACATTTTGTTCGTCATTATGATCCTGTTGAGAGTGTGTGGGTTACCATAGTCTTTACTGCCTTGACATGTACACAGTTCTGTGTGGGGAAGATTGTTCTAACTACACATACAGTGACCCTTCCTGGTACAGGGACAAATAAGGTCGTGTACATATTCAGATACCACAGAAACCTTAAAAATACAGGAAGTAGTTCATCATCCATATTTTCCCATCCATACTGCAATGGTGATCCAATATCTGGTTTATCTATGTGCAACGACATCCAAATCTTTGTTGCCAAGACGCTCTTTTGACACCCTCTTCAAAACTGTCCTCACATAGTGGGAGTTTGGCCAGTGACTTGTTCTTTACGATGGCTAGATTGAAGCACAAGCAATGCAGGTCTCTTGGGTATCCTTTTCTTTCTTGCTCTGGTTATTACAGCACTGCAACCAACTTCCTTGTTGCAGAAATTGTGGTTTGTCTGTCACACAATCTCAATTTGGCAAGATCTCTGAAGCAGTAAGCTCCCTTTGTTTTGACAACATTAAGCACAAATTTTTCCCCAATACCAACTAGGGATGACACTGAGTCACAACTGTTAATGCGTGCATAGCAGCAAGTATTTGCAGAAGTCAGGAATGATCCCATCAAAAATTGCATTCACAGATATGGAGTGATGCTTGTCAGTTGTGCTGGTAATGGTGCCTGTTTCAATCCACATGTTATCTATGTGTTCCATTTTTGGAAAGTATTGAACAGCAAGGACCAAAACATATGTATCAGATGATCTAATTATTATGGTTCCTTTGACACCAAGAGACCCAAAAGTCATATTGGCACATACAGCATGCAAAAACATCTTTGCATCCATCTCTTCTTGAATATTGTACGTGTCTTGGGCTTCTTCAACACCTCTACTGATGACAGACTTTGCTACTTCACCCTTCGGAAAAGCCTCTAGCTAGAAGAAGTGTTTATGTTGAGTGTGCTCCTATGCTCTCAGGTGCATTTTGAACCATATACTCACAGAAGAATTTTACAAGTGACTGCCATGTTGGATACCACATCTAGAAACTTTTTCCATGGTGGTACAAGGTGTCCACCAATCACCTAGTATTTCTTGCATCCAACTTTAGGTCCTGTCCAACACTGTTCTTCTGCAATTTTCACAGTTGTTGTTGCATCTGCCAAAGCCTTCAATTACAGAGGTATCATTAAACTATTACAACCTATTCTTGATGGAGGTCACATCCTTAAATACATCTTTCCCAAAAGCCCTCTTCTGCCCTTCAAACAACCCCACAGTCTCACCAGGTTCATAATCAGAAGCAAACTTCCACAGACAAGGACCCACCAACCCAAAGTGGCACCAGACCCTGCCAGAACAACAGACGCAAAACCTGCAGACATATCTCCACCACTATAATGATCGATACCCCCACAACACAACTTTCACGATCCAGGGGTCCGATACATGCTTATTACAACATGTGGTATACTTTATCCTGAGCACTAAATGCCCTAATAACAAATATGTGGGTGAAATGAGCCAATCAACACGCTCTCGAATGTGCTCAAATAGAAAAATAATAAAAGACAAAAACAGAATATTACCCAAGGGCAAACACTTTTCACAAAATGACCACTCCATATCTGTCCTCTAAATCTTCATCCCCAAAGGACACCTGCACAACACATTCAAAAGATGAGCTTCTCTTCTTCAACGCTTAGCCGAATGGTCGGCCGCAGCAATCATTCACCATTTGGTCTGGTCCTGTGCTACCACAAGGTCTTGACGGGCCGAGAGTCCAACGTTGGAACAGACTTGATGCACCCATGTAATAGGGGGTCTGTCTCTGGGCCACCTCCACCCCTCAGTTGGTGGAATTTTATCCCAGATTTAAAAACTACTTGGAGAATGGCAGTCGCTGGAATGTCTTGTGGCATTATCCTGATATGTCTGAAAAGCATAAGATGACATCTGCAGAAAATGGCCCCAGTAGTCTGTAGACCGGAGAGACTGTAAACATCTGCATTACAGATTAAGTCATTCCACTTTATGCCCAATATTAAACATTGGCATTTTGTGTTGAAAACCTCCAGCTTTGCCCAGTCTGAGAGGCATAGTGTCCATGTTTTGCAACCGTATAACAGTACGGAGACGATATAGCTCGAATAGATCCTGAACTTGTTTGTCATGCTGAGATTATATTGATTCCATAGTCATTGTAAACAACCCATGTCAGATGCTGCAATGCCAATGTGGTGGAGAACCTCCATGTGAGAGTTGGAGGAACTGGTGTGTATAGAATCCAAATAGCAAAAGCTGGAGATTGCTTCAACAGGTTCATTATTCAAAGAGATTGAGGTTGCGGGTGGACCTGATCCTAGATTTTTCAGCTTTGTCTTTGACCATGAAACACGGAGGCTGACCTTAGCTGACTCCTCCTCCATTTGCTGGAGTGCCTTGCGAAACCTGTCAGGGCTCTGTACTAGAAGAACAAGGTCATCCACCTAGTCAAGGTCTGAGAACGAGAGATCACCAATCTTAATGCCTATGGACCTGATGAAATGCTACATTATTAGGACCCTACGTCCTAAGGTGACCATGAAATATGATCTCCCCTGTGAAATCTAGTCTCTCCCATTGAAATCTGGCTGTTGTAGAGGAAACCAGATTTCAAAGAGCTGAGTGGGTGGAGAGCGGTGGCTGCTGGCCAAGAGCCCAGCTCTGAAGGCAGCACCGCCGACAGCAGCAGCACAGAAGTGTGGGTGGCACAGACACCGACTTCCCCTCTAGCCGGGAGGTGCTCAACCTCCCCCTTTTCCCCAGGCCCCTCCCCCATTCCACCACTTTCCCCAAGCTCCAGCCCCCGCCCCTTTACCCAAGCCCCCGTTCCACCTCTTCCCTGCCTCCTCCCCTGAGCGTGCCCCATCCCCGCTCTTCCCTCTCCCTCCCAGAGCTTCCTACAAGCCGCAAAACATCTGTTCGTGGCAGGCGGGAGGCCCTGGGAGGGAGGGGGAGGAGTTGGTCAGCAGGGCTGCTGGCAGGTGAGAGGTGCTAGGGGGCAGGGAGAGGGGAGCTTGGCTGCCGGTGGGTGCTAAGCACCCACTAATTTTTCTCTGTGGGTACTCCAGCCCTGGAGCACCCATGGAGTCAGCACCTATGGAGAGTTGCATGGTATGGTATTACTACACCCTTACTTCTGTGCTGCTGTTGGAGGCAGCGTTGCCTTCAGAGCTGGGCGCCCAGCCAGTAGCTGCCCTTCGGCCGCCCATCTCTGAAGGCAGCAATGCAGACGTAAGGGTGGCAATACCACAACTCCCCTACAATAGCCTTGTCACACCTCCCCATAACTCCCTTTTCGGTTGGTACCCCCACAGTTACAACACCATGAAATTTACAATTTAAATATCCGAAACCGTGACATTTATGGATTTTTAAATCCTATGATCGTGAAATTGACCAAAATAGACCGTGAATTTGGTAGGGCCCTATGCATTATGAAATCCATTGCCCAACAAAATTGTGCAGGGGTCAAGACACAGCCCTGCCTGACACCAGATACTGATTTAAAAGGTGCCGACATCCGATTCCCAAGATGTACACAGGCAGTGGTTCCATTATGCAGCTTGCTAATCAAGTCCAGCAGAGTGGTTGGAACACCTACGCCCTTTACGGCCCTCCATAGCACAACTCTGTCAACTGAATCAAACGCAGCCTTAAGATTGACATATGCCACGAGCAGGGGCTTCTTGAACTTGCGATGTATCTCTGACAACAAGCAGAGGGCCAAAATGGTATCTAATGTAGACCTGTTCCTTGTAAAGCCTGATTGATGGCGTGCTTCACTTCATCCAATGTTAGTGCGTTAGTACAAGGGTCTGGGTCCAAAACCACAGTGGCTGACAAATCATCCAGCTCTGAGCAAGCGGTAGCTGAAGGGTGGTTCAGGGTGCTGTGATAATGTTCCAGCCAGCGTAAGAGGATGTCATCATCCGATTTACATGGAAGGCTTTGGCTGTCGTTTAAGATGCCTGTTCACAGTGACTACCTCTTGACCGCTGAGATTACAGATCACGCGGAATGCCGGCTTTAAGTCCCCCCTGGCTAAGCTGAGTTCATCATCATCTGCCACTAGGTTATAATAGATGAGCCTAGGAGCTTAAATTCATAACTTTGCTAGACACTAAAAATCATGGTCTTAATAAAGACACTGGATTTATGGCTGATTACAACAATCTGTAAACCGCTAACTTCCCTTTTTTGTCCTATCACTGCAGAGGTGTTAAAGGGCCACTTCACCTTGAATGGTCTCTTAGAATATGTGTTAACTGCTTATGCTATACAATCTGTTCCATCGTGAATTTAGCTGTGACACTCTGAATATCTTTCCCAGACCTGAAGAAGAAGCTTGAAAGTTTGTCTCTCAACAGAAGTTGGTCCTATAAAAAGATATTATGTCACACACCTCATCGCTCCAATATCCTGGGACCAACACGGCTATAACAACACTGCAAAGAACAATATCAATGTCATTTGGTATTGGTAAGACATCACAAGATAGTAGTCTTAAAAGATAACAGGAGAGATCTCAGACATTGTTCATTTGTAGGTGACAAGAGTTTATTTTCTCAAGCAGTTTTTCAGGGCAACTCAATTCTGGATATCTTATATGTTTTTCAAATGCTGTTACAATGCATAAGAGATTCTGATTGCCCAGGCAGAGTAAGTAAGTTTTCTTTCCCACGCTTCAGTGATATTTCTTGTGATGCTGGACTGTCTACTGACCATTCTTGAAATACCACGCTAGCCATTGAATGGAAGGTATTCTTAACATCAATAGTTTCTTCGTTGATGTCTATATTATCATCTCCTTCATGGAGGAGATTTCTGCCAGCATAAAGTGATACAGTTCCATTTGGAATCTTTCTATGTCAGTTTTTGCAGCACTTGTGATGAACCGCCTCAGCTCATCAGAAGTGATACAGAATCCATGAAGATGTAATATGTCAATTAAATTGTGAGACCCAAACTCATGGCATAGCTGTGCAGCAATGTTTACATGTAGTGGTGTGATAATTTAGGAACTGTTAAATACTATGCACTCCGCAATTGAGAGGGACCTTCTTTTAATGTCTTCTGAAGGATAATGCTCATTGCTGGCTGAATTATACGCCTCTTTATCTATCAACCAAAGGATGAACTCACGCATCAACTGGGCACAAAAGTAGCTGACCTCTGTAAACGACAATCACCTGGCTCTGGATAATATTCTGAGGTTTTCATTTTGACTATTTCAGACCAAAGGACTGAAGCAACATTCTACAAAACCTCTTGTTCATTTGAAAGCTATTCATCAGGCGTACTTGCCAGAAGAACATCCATAAAATACTTGGATGACTTAAGCTTCTGCTTCAGATTACTAGCATCTTGGATAGCATCGGCTAATGTTATTGCACTGCATAGAATGTTGGTAGACTTGCCTTGTCCATACTGTGCATGAAATGAAATTGCGGAACCATAGTGTTTTTCGAATCTTGCCTGTAATTTGCTCTTGGAATAGCTTCCTGTTTCTACATCTGAGGACTTTGTCTTTGTAGCAGCGTGGACAAAATAAAAGACTTCTTCTTGTACATAAGATCATTGGCTATCTCTTCAACCAGCTAATAAAATGCAATGTCCTAAGGTGACTGTAACTAGATGGTTTTGCTTTAAAATTTGTTTTATTCAAGTATGAAGAAAGTGACATGGAGTGATAAACTGCATCCTTAGCAAACAAGTCTTCCATAGATATTCTGTACAACATGTCATCACCTCCTCTTTGAAGTGCTGCCTCCTTTAGACTCCTGGTTACTCTCTCAAATGTTTCTATTTTATGGAGTTTCTTCACTTTCTTGTGTCTTTGTCTCACACAAACAATGCAACAGGACCATTTGCTGGAGTATGTGCTTGCTCCGATAGCTACAGAAGCAGGTGAACATGATGCTCTCTGATCAGAGTCTGTTTTCTTTCCTGGATTCAAAACAACTTTGACATGCCCAATTTGACTTGCTTGTGTATTTCTGAAAGCAACTCCTGTGCTACAGAAGTGGTGGCACATCATCTAAACTAGAAAACTCATCTAGTAGCTGCCAATACAATTCATCTCTGCTGGCTTCTACAGTCAGCACCACAGAATTCTGCCCAGCACCAGTGGCTTTTGATAATTTTGCATTTTGTTTTTTATTTTCTTGACAAATAACACATTTCTCAAAATTTTTAGAGTCTTTTTCTTTTTGATGTAAGCTTTAAAGGGCTTGTATCCTCCATGTTTTCATATACCATAACTTCCCCATAGAGGTAACATTCTGAAAGTATATCATTAGCATAACCACCACCACTGCCATCATTTTTCATTTTGTACAAATATCCAGACTAGTGCTAAATTAGATCTATATGTTAGTATCAAAATTGCCATTTTTGTTTAGTGAGCACTTTGATTGAAGCCCAATTTAAGCTGTGTATTGTCATCGCTAACACTAATACTGACCTGCGCATAAGTGTCACTGAATTAAAAAGCTAGTTTCTAGAATATTTCAAATCTAGTACTACATGCATTTACAAATTAAAACCTTTTATCAGGAAGACTAGATGCTATGTTGTATATACAAAAGCTTACAAATGGAGAAGCATTACATAAGGAATTCACATACATTTATATCTATCCGCCATGCAGTACACAACAATGGGCATGCAATCTACTGCTATTGGTGCACAACCTTCAGTGTGAGATTGAGCTGGTCAACAAATTTCAATTAAAAATATAGACAATTATTATAATCGCATGTGTGATACTTTGACAATTAAGAACATGCAATTTGAAAACATTTCATGTGAGTATACTGCGAAATGTTGATATTCACCATTTTTGCCCCATTCTAAAGTTTCATAATTTCTGGAAAAAAACTATTTGCTCATGCAAACCTAATAAAAAGCTTGTAATACACTGTCATTTGGTGGCTTTGACCAATAAACACCACATTAAGATGTGGAAATTAACTTAAACAGTAAAAACTGTAGTCATAGTCATGTTTCTAGAGCTGTGCAAAAAATGACACTTTCTCATTTTGGGAATAATTATTTTACCTCGCCTACAGGCTTACGGCACCACTTGACAGTTCCACATCATACCTCAACTAAATGTACACAAAATAAGCTTTCAGATGATATATGATATGGGTGTGTATAGAGTGGGAACATTAAACTCCAACAATATGGCCTTTTTTAAAGAATTCCCACATGCCTAGCAAGGTAAATTGGCAAGGGAATCAGGGAATGCTGGATGTGAATCAGGGAAAAGCCTCCTGAATCTATCCTCAGACAGTGACCAGGAATCCTTGCATGAAGGGTATTATGGAACTGTCCTCAGGTTGAGGGATGAATTTAGTCTCCACCAGCCTTTACATTTGGCACCCAAATAAAGCTTAATTACTAGGCTTTATGCAGGTTTCTGGAATTCTACCCCCGTAGACCTTGAGCCAGCAAGTCCTTATGCAGCAGGGAGCACAATCTTGTTCTCAACCTCCTTTCACATTTAATTACTTATTCTCAAAGGTTTAAGATAAAAAAGAGGCAGGGAAGGGGTACAGAATGTACCTGTCTGTGGAGATGAGTTTAAGTGCACTTCTCATCAACCTATTGAGGCACGTAGCTACAAGCACTCTGCTTCTAGCAGGAGTAACTAGATGACCATGCAGCAGCACTCTCAGCAATGCAGGATCTGTACTCCCTGCCCTATTTATCACTTTTTAGCTTGCACATATACAAGCAACATTCTGTATGGGTGTAGTGCAGGATCGAGCTCTTAGATTCTGATCCAACTAAACATTTAAGCAGGAGCAGTCCCACTGAAATCAGTAAATAAATGTGATACAGCATTTAGTGAAGAAAACAGACACTGCATGAGAATTCTAGTAAATGTTTATACAGCATATTTATAAAGAGGGAAAAACTACAGCATTAATAGATGATAATATATATATACATACTGTACACGTGAAGATATATATTAGGATTGTTTATTTTAAAGCATACAGTATAATTTATAGTGATAGGAAATATTCTGAATAAATGTATAAAATCGGCTATACATTCTATTGCAGAAATACAAATCTCTACTATGTGAAATCAGCAGATTCACTTCACAAAGGTTTGTGCACGTTTTTTTGACTAATGAAAAAGGGTTCATAACCCCCAGTTTAGGGCTCAAGCAAACTCAAAATTATAGAGTTTCTCCTGGTTTTGTGGCAAAGACATTCCATTTCATGAATTTTGTATAATTTCAACATCAGAGACTGACAATCAGGTTTCCAGACACCTCAAGGGGAGAACAGAGTTTCTGAACCCCAAAGAATAAGGAATTGAATCAACTAGTTGTATAAAATGTTATTGTGTATAAATATATGTCAAGCAAGGTCTTTATGAAAGCTTGTAATGTTCTGGACTTAGAAGATACGTATACAGGTTATGGTTATAAATATATGCATGTGTAGAATATTGTAATTGTAACTATGGTGCAACTCCAACGTCACTTCACAGCAGTGAGGTGAAGCAATCAGACAGGGAATAAAAAACAACAAAATGCAAAAAATAAATAAATAAAAACCCAGTCTTGGAAAACTTAAGGAAGGAGGATGTTTCCCCTGCTCAGTGTAACCATTAATTACCATAGTCTGAAAGAAAGAAAAAAAATAAAACCTACAAATCCTGCTAAAAGGAAAGAGGATTTGAATGAAGGCTTATCCAGAAACTGAGCACCAGCATCTAAGTGAGGTGCTCAGAAACACTGGATCGATCCCCTCTATGACAGAGGGCATACTAGGAAACTGTTCAGAGGCAACAGGAAATTTGTATTAGAAAATGAAATTTACCTAATATAGTCGCGAAAGGCCTGAGTTTGCACCTCTATGTTTATTTTCTGCATAACTTGTACTGTTTGCTTTTCCTTACTGTTTCATCTCTGAAACTATGATTTTTCTATTAAATAAAATTTTTGTTTATTTTAATCCCAAGCAGGTCTCTATTGTGCAAACTGTGTGGAGTGTGTGTGCCAAAGTGAACTGATAACTGGGGCCAGGTTTCACCCCTTCAGAGGTGACAAACCAGAGGGGAAAAGTCCAAGTGTCTGGTAGTTAAGTACCTGGGGAGATAGATTTGGGGGAAGTTGGGACCAGAACAGGTTGTTGAGATCATCCTGCAAGGAGTAACTAGGCGAGTGGAAGCCAGATCTGAGACCTCTATGCTTGTAGGCTGGCTACTGGTGTCAGAGTTCTGAGCCATAATGGAATAGCATTAACACACCCAAAGTTAGAAGGCAGGCAGTGACAGAATCCATTGTGGTCTGGTAATGCCCAGAACATCACAGGGACTGTCTCTTACATGTATGTACAGTCCCTAGCACTAGTCCCCTTCCTGACTGAGGCCTCTAGGAATAACAAATAAAGAAAAATAATCGTAATATATTTGTAAAAAATAAATTGACTCATGAGCCTCATTTGAGTTTAATGTCTGTAACAAAACCTAAAACCAAGTTTCTTTTGTGTGGTTTTGGGTTTTGCCAAGAACTTCTGACATAGCACATTTCCCTAATATGCAGTTGTTTCAAATCACAGATTTGAGGAATGCAAATATATTCTCAATAACTGATTAAATCTGCGATATACTGTACTTCATGGAATTTCTCTGAAAGTAAAATTCACTTATGCAAGAGATTACTAACCAATTTCATGGCAATATGTAAGCAATTCACACATACCTCCTATGTAATCAACAATGTACTTTCCAAGGTTTGTTGAATATACATTCTCTGGGGATTAAGAATTACTTACCACAGTGAGTCACACAAAGTCCCAAAACTTGGTTTCCTTCCAAATAGTCTTATTAGCACACAAGATTGAAAATTAAAGATTCATAATAAACGCCCTTGTTGTTTTTGTGACATGCTATTCAGCATTCATAATCAGCTGTAACAAGATGTCAGTTACATATGCCAATTAGGGGCAAATGGCACTGAGGGAAAATTTCCAGTTAAATATGTTACTTCACTGTTAAGAAATAACTCGTTCTAATTTTAGTAATTGTCCTCGATTTCAGACTCAAATGTTTTCATGTATGATTGTCTTTTGATGAAAATGTCATACAGGTCAAACTGAAGACGGTTTACAACAAAAAATAATTCATTTTGTCAATATTTAATTATAACCACAAATAATACAAAATAACCAAATACCATCAGTCATTGACATTTCAAAGTATTTATCTTTTAAAGTTGATATTTTGGTGGGGTTTTTGCATATTCACATGTACATTTTTAACCTCAAAACAGTGTGCTACGTGCTTACGTAATTGCATGATATTATATTGTATTATATCAGAAATGACATGTGATCTTTAAAAAGCAACAGAGGGTCCTGTGGCACCTTTGAGACTAACAGAAGTATTGGGAGCATAAGCTTTTGTGGGTAAGAACCTCACTTCTTCAGATGCAAGTAATGGAAATTTCCAGAGGCAGGTATAAATCAGTATGGAGACAATAAGGTTAGTTCAATCAGGGAGGGTGAGGTGCTCTGCTAGCAGTTGAAGTGTGAACACCAAGGGAGGAGAAACTGCTTCTGTAGTTGGATAGCCATTCACAGTCTTTGTTTAATCCTGATCTGATGGTGTCAAATTTGCAAATGAACTGGAGCTCAGCAGTTTCTCTTTGGAGTCTGGTCCTGAAGTTTTTTTGCTGTAAGATGGCTACCTTTACATCTGCTATTGTGTGGCCAGGGAGGTTGAAGTGCTCTCCTACAGGTTTTTGTATATTACCATTCCTGATATCTGACTTGTGTCCATTTATCCTCTTGCGTAGTGACTGTCCAGTTTGGCCAATGTACATAACAGAGGGGCATTGCTGGCATATGAAGGCATGTGATCTGGTAATTAAAGATTGTATGATAATATTTATGCACATCGAAAATATGGAATTAGAATGGAAACTGTATGTGAATTTAACTACGAAGACATTGCTGCCATTGGTACATGCAATACAAAGGGCCTGATCCTGAAGTGACCCTGCATGCAGAATGCCCATTGATCTTCCACTGTCACATGGAGAGGCCCATAATGAAAATATATAAAGAGTAAAACTGTGCTAATCTCACTTTGCTAATCCACAAACCAATTAATTCTCACACAAAATTTGGTGGGATTCACTCAACTTCCCGGCAAAGATTTAAGACCAGAGTGTGAGGCCTTATGTCAGTGGGGGTCCTATCTACACTAAATGAATAACTGAGGTTCCATCAAGTTATCTAGAATATTGTATTACAGTATGAATGAACAATAAGTTTATAGAATTGTTTTAAGAAATTGGGTTACATCCTAAACTAATGACAATCAAACAGAATAGAATATGTTACTTTAAATTGGTTCCCCATTAGCCTTTCTGTCTAGTAGTTAAGGGATTTCCTGAGTAAGTGGTTTGTACTTTTTATAAACCTCAGTCAACTTTTTTTAATCCACTGATAATATTCAGTCCAAGGAGGCTCAGACCACATAGCATTTGAGCAATATATATTTATTTGCTATGATTAAAAAAAAGGAAGTTGTAATGTTCTTGCCTATCCTACATGTTGAGAACAGTGAACGTGTTTCAGTCTCAACACTAAATGTCCTGGCTTTTTAGATTTAAGTCAGGCCCTGAAGACTGTTTCAGTATAGCCTATTTCGGCTGGATATTTTGTAATCTCGAAGCCAATATTTATAGCTATCTGACTAAATCCATCTGCATAGAAAAAATCCTGCAATTCAATATATGCAGCAATATATGCATTAACTAGTGCCACAATTAGACACCATTAAGTTATATTTAAAATTATTTTAAAACCATTTTTGCACTGTTGTTTAGAACTCTTTAAAAGCTTGAACTGAAATTGACTTACTGATGTTTTTTACCTGTAAGACATGTTCACACTACTGTGTGTTACATTTTTCCATACATAAAGAGCAACTATATATTTTTAGTTAGTATGGCTGAATGGCTTTTATTTTATAGATCAAAGGAAACAACAAAACAAGAATGAAAAGAAATAAAGTTTCCATGGGCTATAGTTTCACTAGGAAGAAAGGTGTGTTCTTAACTAATTTGAATTAAAATCCTAAGGAAGACAAGACAAATTTGTAGTTTTCACACAAGTTAGTAGGTCAAGTTAAAGATTACGAGGGAGCCTAGTCTTTAATTTGACCTACCTATTTCAGCCAAAACTATAAACTACCTTGTCTTCATTAAGATTTTACCCTGAGTTAGTTCATGGGAGTCAACTAACTTAAGAAGACAACTTTACTTCCTAGTAAAGACAAGGCCCATGAGGGAAAACAGTGTGCATCCTCTATAACATGTTAGATCAAGTCTTGCCTCAAAAAATGGCTGCTGTTCTTGCTCACAGGCAGATACCTCAGGGTATGTCTACACTTACCGGGGATTGACATAGTGAAAACCCGCTAAATCGACTGCAGATGGCTCTCCCGTCGACTCTGGTACTAAATTAAATAAATAAATTGAGATATCCCATCTCCTAGAACTGGAAGGGACTTGAAAGGTCATTGAGTCCAGCCCCCTGCCTTCACTAGCAGGACCAAGTACAGATTTTGGCCCAGATCCCTAAGTGGCCCCCCTCAAGGATTGAACTCACAACCCTGGGTTTAGCAGGCCAATGCTCAAACCACTGAGCTATCCCTCCCCCACCAGAATGAGAAGCGTAAGGTAAGTCAACAGGAGAATTTCTCCCATCAACCAAGCGCAGTGTAGACACCGCAGTAAGTTAACCTAAGCTACGTCGACTCCAGCTACGTTATGCCCTTAGACATTACAAGATATAAAGTCTTGTTTTCCATGAAAAGTTAACCTGAGTTATAACTCAAGTCCTGTCCATGCACAAAAAAACCTTCACTCAAGTGTGGTGCTGCTTTTAACTTGATTGGCTGGCCATCACCGTGTATAGGCTAACACCTGAGTTCACACAACCCGTCAGCTGCTAACATAACCACTCTGCAGTGTGGACGCAGGTTTGCTCCACTCAAGTGCAGTGCCTTCCCACACTTGTCCCATATGCCCAGAAAGATCAGACAAATTCTTCCACAATTCATCAGGAAAGAATTCATAGACCAGCTCAACTTACTTCATCACAACGCACCATAAGATGTGCCCCCAGAAGTGCTGAGTGCCACACACCAGTGAGTGCAGCACCAGTATGAACATAGCAGCCCAAGTGTTATTTCACAGAGGTGCTCCTCTCACTTGAACTAGGCCAGCTCAAGAGAAGTAACTCAAGTGTAGGTAACTCAAGTTTACACAGTAATGAAGACATATCCATAGTCTGCAGAAAACAAATTCACAACAACCACATAGATCACAATTTGTTATTGTACAGTTGCTCATGATAACTGCAGGGCTGTCAACACCAAGCCAGATTCATGCCTGTCCCGGTGATAGGGCTGGTACAAGGACCTAGGGGATGTGGTTTGCACCTCCTCTATTCAGGAGCTGTCAGGATCCAACGTGGTTCCCAGCACAGGTTACAGAAGCTATGAGGACCTCTCTAACTTGTACCCTAGCTGCAATGGTCCCTATAGATCACTGCAAGGGTACAGAACTGCTGGAGCATAAAGCATTCTGGTTACTCTTCCTCTCTCCTCCAGAATGTCTCCTGTGCTGAGGCCTCTTGTGGAGCCTGGGAGTGGGAAGGAAGTATTCAGAGCTAGCTATGACTGTCCTGCAGCTCAGGCAAAGGACCTCTTGCTCCAGGTTTATTTCTGGAAGGGAGGTGAGGGAAGGAATCTTATGGTCCCTCTGAAACTCTCTTGCACCAACATAGCTAGTGAATTCCTCCCACTGTGCTGGCTTATCTTTATACAGAAAAACGGGCAGACAAAAATTGGCCCTAAATCTAAAATTACAACATTTTTTCTCCATTATGGATATCACAATTTTCTTTCTTCTTATTGGCTGAAAGAGAGAACCAGAAGAACAGTACAGACATATGAAACATTTACAAGGAACTCTCTCCTTCCTGGAACTTTAAACAGTTGCCATTTATGTGTTTAGATTTCAGTGATTAAAACATCCCAAGTCTTACTATACCCATGTTAATAGATTCTTAGGAATAAGTAATATGAAACCGTGGACAACAGACACTAAAGGGAAAGGGCCTCTACGATCTATGTCCGGGGCGGCAGGTTTGTAGAAATTTTGGTGGTGCCCAGAATGGCCAGAGCCTGTCCCCCCAAACTCCACCCCCCATCTGCCTATAGCTCTGTGAGGGAGTTTGAGGGGGGGGAGGAAGTCAGGGGTGCAGGCCCTGGGCTGGGGCAGGGGATTGGGATGCAGGAGGGGTGCATGTTTGGGAGGGAGTTTGGGTGCAGTAGGGATGAGAGGTTGGGCTCTGGGAGGGAGTTTGGGGGTAGGAAGAAGGTATGGAAAGGGGGAGGGGGTGCAGGCTCTGGGAGGGAGTTTGGGGGCAGGAGGGGGTGTGTGGGAAAGGGGTGGGGGTACAGGCTCTGGGAGGGAGAATGGGGGCAGGAGGGGGTGCAGAGGGAAGAGTGTGCAATCTCTGGGAGGGGGTGGGAGGGTACTGCACTTACCTGGGGCTCCTAGACAGGACGCGCCAGGGGACCTCCGCATGCTGCTACCCCCAGGTACTGCCTCCGCAGCTTCCTATTGGCCGCAGGGGTGCTTGGGGCGGGAGCAGTGCGCATGGACACAGAACCGACTCACCCCACCCTGGGGCCGCAGGGAGGGGCCAGCAGCCACACGGAGCGAGCAGGCAGAAGCTGCTCAACTCCACTGCGCTGCCGGTGGTGGGTGTGGGTCTCCGGGCCGTTTTAAATCGCCCGAGGACACACAGGGTGGGGGAGAGCGCCTGGGGGCGGCAGGCGGGGCTGAGGGAGAGACCCGGCCTCAAACAGTGCTGGAGCCGGGCCCCGGGCCAGGAATATTCCTGATGCCCAGGCACCACGGGCCCCATAGAACTCGCCGCCTATGTCTATATATTTCTTCTTCTAGCCCAAGGCAGCATCTGTACTAATTGCTGATAACAGACAATAATATAACTGTGACGTTGTGCAGTCTATATGGTTTTATAAAAACTTGATAATTCAATATAATGTAACTGAGATAGTTTTAGAGAAAATACGGTAATAAGTGAATGTAACGTAACTGGGATATGCTTCATGCAAAAGGTCTCTTGTAAGGTATTACAAAGCTTATAATCTACTGAGTATGATCATCTGATTTGTATAAATGTACCACTCTTGTATCTAAAACTAGAAATATAAAATGTAACTCTGAGGGCCTATTGTAATTGTGTAAAGTGTGGACCATTAATGATGGTCTGGAATCTTGATGACTCCCATTGTCTGCAGATGGCTGTATTTACCTGTGAGTCTTCCTGTATATGTGTGTGCTGGCAAGTGAGTAATGAAATCTTGCAGTGACATGTGATCATGTCACCTGAACTGGAATCCATCTTTAACCTAGTGCTTTTCCAGTGAGGGGGGGGTGGAAACCCAGAAGGACAAAGGGTTCCCGCCTTATGCAAAAGATATATAAAGGGGTGGAAGAGAACAAAGGGGGGAGAGGAGCCATCATGAAGAATCCCCTAGCTACCACCTGAGCTGCAACAAGAGCTGTACCAGGGGAAAGAATTGTGCCCAGGCCTGGAAGGTGTCCAGTCTGAGAAAAAACTTATTGAAGCATCTCTGAGGGTGAGATTATCTGTATTCAGTTTGATTAGGCATAGATTTGCGCATTTTATTTTATTTTGCTTGGTGACTTACTTTGTTCTGTTTGTTACTACTTTGAACCACTTAAATCCTACTGTCTGTATTTAATAAAATCACTTTCTATTTAGTAATTCACTCAGAGTATGTATTAATACCTGGGGGAGCAAACAACTGTGCATATCTCTCTATCAGTGTTATAGAGGGCGAACAATTTATGAGTTTGCCCTGCATAAGCTTTATGCAGGGTAAAACGGATTTATCTGGGTTTAGACCCCATTGGGAGTTGGGCATCTGAGTGCTAAAGACAAGCACACTACTGTGAGCTGTTTTCGGGTAAACTTGCAGCTTTGGGACAAGTGATTCAGACCCTGGGTCTGTGTTGGAGCCAGACGGGAGTGGCTGGCTCAGCAAGACAGGGTGCTGGAGTCCTGAGCTGGCAGGGAAAACAGAAGCAGGGGTAGTCTTTTGCATATTGGGTGGCAGCTCCCAAGGGGGTTTCTGTGATCCAACCCGTCACAATAACTACCACTGACTGAATCGAATTCTGGCTACCCACAAAAATACCCCCAAATGGGTGCACATATATGCTGTAAAAGCAATATTATTAATCCTGTCAGAAATGGCCCTCTGCACAGACATCCTCATGTAGATCATTCTCAATAGGAACACTAATAATCTTCATCCAGGGTGAGATGGAGTGCACATGGCGGGCACTGTCAGGACACGGGGGTGCACACTAGTGGAGAGAAAATCTCCAAATCTTTCCAACACCCCTCTGTGGAGCTTGCTATGGAAGGCCAGCAAAGCAGCACTGATACAGGTTTTGGGAGAGAGAAAATCTTAGTAGGAAGCTTCTGCCTCACCTCACATTGTCAGGCACTGTCTAAATGGACCAGAAAAACAAAATTTGTACCTAAATTAAAATTACTACACAATCATGTGAAATCTACACCAGATTTACAGCTAAGAAACTGCATTATTATGTACTATTTTTTGCTGTTCACGATTTTTAGCAGATTTCAAGAGCAAGTCCTATTGAAAAGTTGACATTTTATTATTCCAGTACGGTAGGGCATTTCTTGCTAGCCAACAGGAAGTAGCACAAACAAACAACTGAATGATACTTTTGGAAAATGCTGAGTCACAGTTCCATTTCATTATGCAACATACTTTCCTTTGTGACCTTCCATCTAGGGTATGCTGCAACCTTCAGCTGCCAACAAGTTGACAGTCATGTTAAAAAACCAGACAAATGATGATTTAAGCAACTCCTGTAACAGAGGTCACATAGATTTGCAAACATGATTTGGAGAAAATTCCAAGTGTAGAAAATAGATTATTAATAGTTTAAGAATTCTTAGATTTATTTTACTTTTTAACAGTTAAATTGTTTACCTTTTGCACTATCTTCAGTTTAGACAATGAAAATGAGTGAGTTAGTTTCAATTTTGCTGAAAGACAGTTTCACTGTGAGGTTCTCATATAGTAACACAATGCTGCAAAGTCTGGCTTGCAAACACTGCAAGAAATTTTTAAATAAAGTCTTCACTGAAATAAAGAAGTACATGAAAACATTTATATTGATATCAGAGTGTGTAAAATCTTTTATTTAAAAAAACCATTTAAAACGTTGACCAAAATTACCACAGAGTGCCCCTTTAAATGTGTGAGAACGTGACTTTTAAGACCCGCTCTTGCTCCATCGAAGCCACTGGGAGTTTTGCTATTGATTTGATTGGGAGCAGGATTATCCCCGCTTTGGGTCCAATTCTGCAAGGTGCCAAAATCATGAAGTTGATGGCACTCAGCACCTTGCAGAACTGTGCCCCTAGTTTATAGCTAAGCAAACTGAATGAAAGAACAGCAGTAACACAGAGAAAAAACTGATATTCCACCCATTTCCACACTATCATTTTGTTCTCATTGCAAGGTACAATATGTATGCAATATTTTCTTTTAATAAAAATTACATCCTCCCTAGGGCTCCTCAGATACCTTTTCTCCAAAGCATAAAATCAGTTTCCAAAGGAGTTGTGCTGCTGTAGCACTATAATGTACACACTTGCTATAGCAACAGAAGGGAGTTTTCCATCCCAGTAGTTAGAGGCAATAGCTATGTTGGCAGAATAATTCTTCCATTGATGTGGCAATGTCTATATTGGAGTTTAGGCTGGCTTAACTACATCTCGCAGGAGTGTGAATTTTTCATACCCATGCGTGACATAGCTAGGTCAACTTAAGTTTTAAGGTGTCCTGTGCATGCCTCTAGGTGTAGACCAGGCCTTAGTTGTTTCTTATCTCAGGTCATCCACTAAAGGGCTGTTTGTTGGTATCCTCTCTGACGTTTGATGAGTGTGGAAATTAAGGTTTCTGAGTGCTATATACCTAAACACTGGAATTTGTTTTTATTAAGAATGTGGAGTCCCTGTTGCTTTTTAGGTTAGGATGGTTTAAAGCTTATTTTCTTTTACATACAGGCTCATTCTGGTTTTTAATCTAGAGTTTTAATGCAGCACTTAGCACTGTGCAAGATTCTGTTATGTTCTGTACCTGAACAGCAATTTGCTAAATAAAAATATGACAATGATACAGAGTACTGTATCTATTATAATATAGATTTGTTTAACATAGACATTAAAAATAATTATTTTAAAACTGGTCAGCTAGTTTTCATAGTTCACCAAATTTATTACAAAAATATATTGTTAACATCTGTTTCATATTTACCTCATTTTATGTTAAATGCACTTGTGAATAGATAATCCTATTTTCTGGGTAAAAACAGATTTTTGTGGCCAATAGCTACTCTAGCGCCTACGGAAATCAGTGGGAACTTTTACTCTAATGGGAGCAGGATAGCTGCCACTAAAGAGTGAGATTTTCAAAAGCCCCTACATCACTTAACTACTTTTGAAAATCCCCACCCTGAATCATTAATTTTCATACAGTAGGGACCTGAACTTATTACCATGGACTTCTATGGGAGCAGGGGCAAGCCAGTAACAGGCTATTTATAAGCAAAACTAGTCTCTTAACAGATGTGAGAAAATACATTTTTCCACCTCAAAAATCTACGAATTGACAACAGGTATGAAAAATGTGAGTCATAGCCCTCCCAATACTATCTGTATTTTATCACAGATGTGTTCCTGTTTATAATACATGTAAAGGGATGCAATTTCTTTTCTCTGAAATAAGTGTTTGTGTTTTAAACAGAACGATAACAACAAAAGTAACTGAAGACCTTGTCAGGCTAACACGGAATTTCCTTGCTTGCACTTTCAAACATTTATAAAGACTTCACAAAAGACAGTGGATACAACAACATTCCAGCACAACTGACTTGCAAATGGCAGCAGAGGACTATTTAGTACTTGCAACAAAAATTATTAGGACTAGCCTGAGTCAGAGCCGTTATATAGTGAAAACAGTAATACATATGAGTGTTATGTGCAGTCTAATACACCTCTACCTCGATATAACGCTGTCCTTGGGAGCCAAAAAATCTTACCACGTTATAGGTGAAACCGCGTTATATCGAACTTGCTTTGATCCACTGGAGTGCGCAGCCCCGCCTCCCCGAGCGCTGCTTTACCGCGTTATATCCGAATTCGTGTTATATCGGGTCGCGTTATATCGGGGTAGAGGTGTATAAGGTTGAAAATACGTCTGTGTATGAAAATTTTAAAACCCATATTTGTTCAAAACTATAGAAATATTATCTTCTGAAGGACTGGCACAATTAATATTTCTAAAATCTTACTGAACAACTAACTAATGGTTAAGCACAGGTGAACACAAACAGGTTTTAGCACAGAGATGAGATTCACTGATTGTCCAGGAAAATATTTACTAAAACTCAACCTTTTAAAAATGTTTAATTATGATATAAATAAATCAGAAAACTAAAAGATTTCTATTTACAAGCACCTTGTACCTAAGATTCAAGAACAAATCAGTATCTTTATGGGGGGGGAATCAAGCTATAATAATAAATCTCCCAAACCCATCAAGGATTTGAAGTTAAAGAAAAGAATTATCATAGAAAAGCCCCAGAAGCCCATCTACATACAACAAAATAATATAAAAAAAGAAATATACACATTTTAACATTTAAGTTCATAGAGAAATCACTAGGAAAAAGGACAATTTGTGAACCAACAGCTATTAAGAAAAAATAAATCAATTAAATGATTACAAACAAAACAAGAATATTCAAATATAATCTTAAAAAAATAAGTGATTTCTCATAAGGCGGCAAGCAAAGAAATACATAAACTTTAAACACTGATATTCACTTTTAAACATGATTTAGAGGGCATGTATTTTAGCAGCCAAAGCTCTGGCTTTTGATCACAGATCCATAAATATGAAAAAAAAAAAAACATCACAAGAGAAAGCTAGTTTTGAGCCTGATCCTGAACCAGTGAACTCAACGTAAGCTTTGCTATTAACTTAAATGGGCACAGGTTCAAGCCCTTTATTAGCAAATCAGTTTTTATCATTATTTACATTACTTTTGGGTGCGGGGAGAAACAGGACACCTTTACAGGATCATTAAGAATATAATTAAATTCAAATACAATATTACAACTGAGATTTTAAATGCAGACAAGTCAAGGAATTAAAAGATGTGGTTCCCAAAGCAGCAGCAGCAGCAATTCTGTCCCCTTGTGTGTATGTCATATTTTATGTTTCTAGTCATGGCATTTAAATATAATGCCTTAAAGGAACATAGAATGTAGGCCATTCTTACAGGATGGAGGAGTCTATCCTGGGAAGCAGTGACTCTGAAAAAGATTTGGAGGTTGTGGTGGATCATCAACTAGACGTAAGTTCCTAGTGCAATGCTGTGGCCAAAACGGTTAATGGAATCCTTGAATGCATAAACAGGGGACTCTGGAGTGGGAGTAGAGAGTATGCAGTGGTGTTGTAGCCATGCTGGTCCCAGGCTACTAGAGAGACAAGATAGCTGAGGTAATATCTTTTATTGGACCGACTTCAAGCCACTCAGAGCTTTCAAGCCACTCAGAACTCTTCTTCAGGTCTAGGAAGCTTGTCACTCTCACCAAAAGAAGTTGGTCCAATAAAAAATACTATATCACTCACCTTGTCTCTGGGAGTAAATATAGGCTTGCCAGGCGTCCAGTCGGCAGTGCAGTAGGGGCCCCGGCCTAAGGCAGGCTCTCTGCCTGCCCTAGGTCCGCGTGGCTCCCAGAAGTAGCCACCAGGTCCCTGCAGCCCCTGGAGGCATGGGTGGCCAGGGAGACTCCGGGTGCGGTAATGGGAGTTGCGGGGGCAATTCCTGCCAGTGCGAGGGTAGCGCGTGGAGCCCCCCTGGCCACCCATGCATCTAGGGGCTGCAGGGACCTGGCTGCCGCTTCCTGGGAGCCACAGTAAGTGCTCTGGGACCCTGCATCCCCTCCCGCACTCCAACCCTCTGCCCCAGCCCGGAGTCCCCTCCTGCACCCAAATTCCCTCCCAGAGCCCGCACACACCCCCAACCCCCTCCCCCTGTCTAAGCCCCATCCTGCATACCAAACCCCTCATCCCAGGCCCCACCCCAGAGCCCACACCCCTAGCCAGAGCCCTAACCCCTCCCCCCCCCATGCATCAACCCGCTCCCCAGCCCGGAGCTCCCTCCTGCACACCAAACACCTCATCCCTGGCCCCACCTCTGAGCCCACACCCTCAGCCAGAGCCCTCACCCACCCGCACTCCAACCCCCTGCCCCAGCCCCCTCCTTCACACTGCACCCCAACCCCCTGCCCCAGCCCAGAGCCCCCTCCTTCACCCCAAACCCACCCCAGGGCCCACACCCCCAGCCAGAGCCCGCATTCCAAACCCCTCAGCCCCAGACCGAAGCCCACTCCTGCACCCCAAACCTCTCATCCCCGGCCCCACCCCAGAGCCCACACCCGCAGCTGGAGTCCTCACCCCCCCACACCTCAACCCCCTGCCCAAGCCCAGAGCCCTCTCCTGCACCCCCATCCCAGAGCCCAGAGCCCCCCGCACCCTAACCCCCTGCCCCAGCCTGGAGCCATCTCCTGCACCCCAAATCCCTCATCCCTGGCCCCACCCAAGAGCCCACACCCCCAACCGGAGCCCTCACCCCCCTCCTGCACCCCAACCTCCTGCCCCAGCCAGGTGAAAGTGAGTGAGGCTGGGGAGAGCAAGCGGGGGTGGGGCCTCGTAGAAGGGGTGGGGCAGAGGCAGGGCCTCGATGTTTGGTTTTGTGTGATTAGAAAGTTGGCAACCCCAAGTAAAGAGGATATTTTACTTCCGTATTTGGCACCTGTGCGATCACTGCTGAAATACCGTGTCCCGTTCTGGTGTCCACAATTCAAGAAGGATGTTGATAAATTGAAGAGGGTTCAGAGAAAAGCCCCAAGAATGATTACAGGATTAGAAAACATGCCTTATAGTGACAGACTCAAGGAGTTCAATCTATTTACTTTGACAAAGAGAAGGTTAAGGGGTGACTTGATTTATAGCCTATAAGTACCTACATGGAGAACAGATACTGGATTATGGACTGCAATGAAGCCAAGAAAGGTAGAACACTATGCTAGACAAATTCAGACTGGAAATAAGACATACATTTTTAACAGCAAGGATAATTAACCATTGGAACAATTTACCAAGGGCTGTAGTGGATTCTCCTCCATCACTGGCAATTTTAAAATAAAGAGTGGATGTTTTTCTAAAAGATATGCTCTAGGTATTATTTTGGGGAAGTTCTATGGTCTGTATTTTACAGATGGACAGACTAGAGGAGCACAATAATCCCTTCTAGCCTTGGAATCTATGCATCTATTAGTGTATATTTTCAATGTACCTGTGTTGTGCTTGGTGGCCATTTTACTTCAAACCGTGTGCACCTTGCAGCTGTGTTCCAGAATGTACTGTGCCCTACAGATGGTGTGAAATCAGAGCCAATGCCATCATGGCCCAGCTGGAAGATAGACAGACCGGTTGAGCTCCTTCTGCTACCACATTTAATGCTGGAATAAGGGTTCAGAGGAGGGATAGGCTGCCCAATTGCAGAAGGGTCTGAATCTAAATAACTACACACAATGAGCACTTAAGGAAAATAACATGGCTTTCACTTGCTGATAACTTATTTACACATTTCCCCCAAACTTAACAAAGCATATTCCTCATTGAGGACGACACACAATCCATGCTAAATTTGAAGTTTCTAATCACAACTGTTTGACTTTAGTGCATAAAATCATCTGAAACATTTAATACCCGATGAAAATAATAAGCTCACATTCTATCAGTCCACTAGCAACCAGGGCCACTCAGAGGATTCAGGGGGCCTGGGGCAAAGCGGGGGACCTTGTACTCACCAGGCGGCGCTCCAAGTCTGTGGCGGCGGCATTTCGGAGGCGGGGGGCCCTTCAGTCACTCCATGTCTTTGGCAGCACTGAAGGACCTGCTGCCGAAATGCTGCCGAAGACCTGGAGTGACTGAAGGGCCCCCCGCCGCCGAAGACCCGAAAGAGATTCTCAGCCAGGGCTCGCAGGGCCCCTGTGGGGCTCAGGGCAAATTGTGCCACTTGCCCACCCCCTCCCCTCCCCGGGCGGCCCTGCTAGCAACATTAGGCCCAAGTAAACATAAACACATCATTTCAGTGCAAACAAAATAAGACCTGCAGATGTGGAGGAAATGACACAGGAAGTTCCAGAACTACCAGAAAAAAACAAGAGTTTCAAAGAGCTGGAGCTGCATTAGAAGGGCTTTTGTGGTACTTTTTGGTTTGAAAGTGTTGGAAACCTGGATTGGGGGGTGACAGGGAAGATTCCAAAGGGAAAGTGAAGCTATGGGGCTTAATCTTTTTCAGAGCTTTGAAGGTCACATTTAATGTAACCCTTCAAGTCATGCACCTGGAAAATAGCAGCGACAACAAAAACAATAACAACAAAAACTTTGCACTTGTATAATTCATTCAATCTCGGGATCTCCAGGTGCTTTACAGATATTAATGATTTAGGCAAGTCACTGAAAGAGCCAGGAAAAGAACCCCATACTCCTCAGTCCTGTACTTCAACACTTAGACCATGGTTCCTTTCCCTTTCTAGAACATTGGAGGAGGAGGATATAAATAGAAGTAATGAGACAATAATAAAAAAGAACTCATTAGACTCAGGGCCGGCTCTAACTTTTTTGCTGCCCCAAGCAGCAAAAAAAAGCACCGCCCCGCCGAGCCCCCCCCGCCGAGCGCCGCCAGACCCCCCCCCGAGCGCCGCGCCCCGCGCTGCCCCCCCGCCGAGCGCCGAGCCGCCGGAGCCTGCCCCCGAGCGCCGCGCCCCGAGCCGCCGGAAAATCCCCCCCGAGCGCCGTGCCCCGCG